>NW_028280903.1:312500-485000 GCF_059751285.1 Brachycentrus maculatus | reverse complement strand
TATATATATATATATATATATATATATATATATATATATATAAATAAATATATATATATATATAAAATATAAGTAGAATCGAAATATAAAAGTTCTACATATGTATAAATGATTCAAATGTTATTATGTTATAAATAAAAATGTAAATATATTAAATGAATAAAAAAAAAAAAAATATATATATATATATATATATATATATATATATATATATATATATATATATATATATATATATATATATATATATATATATATATATATATATATATATATATATATATTCGTATATATAAAATATTTGTATATATTTATATATATTAAAAATTTGTGTAATTTTTTTAATGTAGGATGTTTGTAATAATTTTGTTAATTAAATATTATTTTTATATTTCTACTTAGCCTTAGAAATGGATAAAATTTAGATTGTAGTCATTAATAATAAGCGTAGAGTAATTAAAAACTACATTAAGAAAATATTTTATAAAGTAATACTGTAAAAATAAATAAATTTCTGTAAAGTGCTTGTAATAATAATATTCTTAAAACACAGATATTTTCAGCATGAACACATTTTATATCACTCTCATCAGAACACAATGGTGCATAGACACTGATAGACGCGTAAGTCTTGCGTTAGTTTTTTGTGAGAATTGAATATGTATATTCTGATTTTGGTGGGTTGAGATGGTTTAGGGATATGAATCAAATGAGTTAAGAAAAAATAGTAAACCAAGTTTATGAGTCGAATGAGGTTGGTAATGGAAGCAGAGGAAGAGCAGTGGAAGAAGAGGTCAACAATATAATTGTATCAATTAGATGTGGGCGCTTATTATATATATTATTATAAAAGAAGCCAGCCAAATGCAAGATTGTAAGCCCAAGGATGCTAAAACTTTCATATTCTTTCATATAAAAAATACCGGTAGATATTTCATGTAGAGTTGAGACACCTATAATACTGGTAAAACGTTTATTTATATAAATTTAAGACTTAAAAATTCAAATAAACGATCTCGAGATCTCTTTACCGATGGAACAACCTTTATCATACACTACGTTCGTATTACGTTAATCTTCCATAAAATAAAAATTTATCGCAATGCTAGTAAAGATTAGGATTCTTAAAATTCAGTTTACGATTATTGTAAACCAGAAAGTATGGATTTTTTACGACTTTCGTCATAAAACTTCGTATTGTGATAGGTATTGTGGGTCACTGGTGACAATTTAATGAACTTCGTGGAAACAAGATTAAAGCATTATCCATTATGAATTTATATTAAAGCACTAAAAATGTCATATATCATTTAAGATGGCGTCAAAAGAAAATAACTTGGAGCCCAAATAAGCTTCTTTTTTACCCTTATCTGACGATATTTGGTGATTTTATGTAAAAAAAATATTAGAATGTCGAAGAGCCTAAAATAAAAATTGATATAATTATTTTGATTACAACTTTTATTTGTATTTGTTTATCTATTACAACTTCCATTACCACTACCTTCACGCTGTTTCCCCGCAGGAATAGGCAGAGAGGGTGGAACGCCACGCTCTTTTGTCCTGCCTTGTACTCCAAATTTTCTTCACATTCATATAACTATGGCAATAGAATTAATATATTTGATCACCGTCTTATCAAATAAACAACCAGCATTTAAGATGCGCAAACGTTTCATATGTTTAAGTATGATCTTAATCCAGCGTTTTATTGAATTAATACTGATGGTAGATCAGGTGTAATGTGCTATCATTTGCGGGATGATAATTACTAAGGACAAAGGAGTTTGCACAAATGCGAGCTTGATTTCTGTTTATTTTGCTGCTTCCTTCCTTATCAGAGCTTTATAATGTGTAATAATTTAAGCAGTTATGTTAGCAAATAAACTAATGAACTCAATCAACTTTTGTATTAAATCTGGGTAAACAGTAAGATCCGCCTCCATAGTGTAATGGTCAGCATGAGGATCCGGGTTTGATTCCCAGGGAGGGTAAAATAAATACGAGTGATTTTTTCACTGTAATATTTATTCAATATTACCCTGGACTGGTACCTGAAGCGGAGGGCTGATCACCTTTCCTTCATGTGTAAACGATCAAGATAACACAGCGTTTATATGACGCAGTGCCCTATGCACCATTGGGGTGCGGATAAGGGTTTTATTTTATATTATAAACAGTAAGATTATCTGCAATTTTATACTTGAAATCCTAAAATTATTACCACTAGTAGTTTATTTTTATTATTATTTACATAATCTTTCATGATCAATTCATTTTTCTCTCACAAAATACTATTAATAATCTAAATATGATGATACATAAACATTTACTAGACTTACAAATTTGTAGATACCCAGACTTTCATATTCCTCTTCATCTATGTTAAGATGTAAACAATGTAGATATGTATTTTACATTATTTTAATATCTTCGCTTATTTAATGCTCAAATTGGAATAGTAAAGATTTTCAATTTAAACCGGTGAATTGCAATTAATACCACTTTTTTGTTCAAATTGAAAACAATGTGAAAGCATTTTTAATATTAATTATCAAGTCGCAATCAATATAAAAATAAAAATGAATTACACGTTTTTCTATCTTTACCGTTGTTTATTTTTTTATCAAATAAATCTACAGGTTTTTTTTATTATTTCAAATTAATAACATTTTCAAACAAAAAATTAAGTTGGTTGTATTCTGAAAGTTCCGGTCTGAGGCGTAGAATGGTTTATTTCCATTTGCGGAGAAAGCTTGAAAGCTAAATTGGCAGTGCATAACGGAGCGCTCGTCCCGACTCGGGTATATGGAAGAGAAAAATGAAACTGGCGAGAGAAGGGGGTGAAAGCAACACGAATGCCCTTGAAAAGCATTCCCTTAAGGGTCGAGTGGACCGAGGGTCGGCTGATTTTCTAGCGAGAGGAGCCAAATATTAATAAGTAAACAGAATCCAAATGCAGTGAAACCTCGGTATAACGAACCTCTTTCAACGTATCTCGGATATAACGGACAAAAAGTCCAGAAAATGTAAAAAAAACGTCCTGTTTTATTTAATTATTTATTTATTTAAACTTCACATACCGAAAAGAAATCTGAACATTGACGGGCTTATTGCTAAAAAGCAAAACCTTCTATCCAATCAAAAACAGACTTCTGATATTGGTCATAACGTTTGATACCTTTTTTTATTTTATTTTTGAGTTCAAGGGATCTTGCTTCCCTTATGTCACTGCAACCATATTAGGTCTATTGTGACCTCCCTCTGTATTACAGCTCACTGCTAAGACCTACGTGAGTCATGTAGCTCACGACCTGTCTTGGTGGTAGGAGCTTCACCTTCTCGGAGTCCAGTAGAGGTCCTCCAAGGATGTGACTTCGTTAGCGAGCGAGTGCGTCACAATTGTAGAGATATGTTGTTTGAGACCTTATATAGCTGTTTGCAATCAGAAGGTAGATAGTGCTTGAATGTGAAAAAATCATTTAGCAACTACTTTATATTATATATAAATTTTAAAAAAATTACAAATTAATGATATTTAAAATGTTGTAAGTAAATAAGCTTACATTCAAGGGCCATGAAGTTATCAGTGGTAAGATCATATCTCGATGATCTAATAATTTTTACTGACTATTAGTCAGATAACGAAGTTCAACTGTACTGTACACATTTTCGTAATTTTAGAGGGTTGATTATAAAAAAAAAAACTGTCCAAACAAAACTTGATTCCTTTTGCAAAGCAGGAATACTAGTCACTTCACGACGTATGTCCAAAGACAGTAAATATAAGTTTGTTTGTGTTTGTATTGTTTATTTATATCTAAATACGGTTACAATTTTGATTGGCAGTGACAGGGATATTAAAAGCTTTTAAATGTAAATTCACAGTAAAATCGGGATAAAATTTTGTATAACATTTTTAATAAATTTGGCAGCTTAGTTTAAAAAAACTGCTTTGCTAGAGAAACTCTGTCAGGAAGTCTAGATGCTTTTGTATCATATCTGGGAATGCGGTGGGACAGCTTTCAATATATCTAAGTAGGTACGTTGTTCATATGGAAAACAATATAAAAGGTGTTTTTTAAACTATTTTTAAATAACGGACTTTCAGCTTTCACGGACACCTCCTCGCTCCAATTAGTCCGTTATATTGAGGTTGTACTGTATATACATAGAATCAAAACATAAAGTTCCCTTATAATCACGTCAGATTCGACGCAAAACGAAATAAAATCAATATTTAATTTAACACTTTGTGTCCCGGTATATCTATATGAGCAACTAATAAATAACATTTCTTACTAAGTAACTTAACCATCGCGTCGCTTCTCTGCAGGGATATGCAGAGATAATAAATATAACGCCACACCACTCTGTCTTTGCAAACGTTCATCGCCTCTTCCCCATTTATGCACCTCCTCATTCATTCCTGTCGATTATTCTCCCCTGCTCCTGACTAGTCGCTTTCAAGTATTTGACAAGTATGTCATGAAGAACATGCCAAGTTTTCCTCGGTCTTCGTCTGATCCTATTTCTTACTACATTCAAATCTTAAACTTGTTAAATTGTTCTTTTTTCACTCGTTCGTTTCCAATTTCTTGACCATCTCAACACACCTTTCTTAAATTTATCGATAATGCTTATCTCAGCTTTGAATTCTTTCCTTCCCTGAGAGATCGTATTTCGACTGAATTCAGTCTAATTGCATCGTTCTTTTGCCAACCCCATTTTTCCCTTCCATACATTTTCAGGGTAGGTACCGGGACTCCATTGAGAACTTCCACGTCAGCTTTTGGTGTTAGGCTTTTATTTGCTTTATAACAGATTTATAAATGTTTGACAGAAGGTTTCATATTTAAAAATAATTCGATATTTCAAATATTTGAAACATCGAATTATTTTTATTCGATTCACTATAATTATAATACAAAATAAACTAACCAAAATTTCTCATGGTTAATGAAATATATAAATATATTTTTTTTTAATTAAAACTTTTATTATTATTTTGTTTTGCTTTCTTTGTTAAGATTTTTTTCTGTAAAAAGTATGCGATTCGAAGGCAAGGCTTTCCTAAATTCTACAATATTTTTTTGTTTAGTGTTTTTTTAATGAAAAACATAGTTTGTAGAAAATACATTTCTTTTCAGGATTCAGTCGAACTTAAAAATTATAAAATTAAAATGGTGCCAGTGAAAAAGCTGAAAAAATATAAAAGCATAAAAATATATGTTTGCATGTTATATGAATTATATTATATCATCTTGAGGTTTAAATTGATATTTCGTAATAAACAAAAATATGTGAAAAAATGGAGGTTTACATATTTCCTGGACGTATGACCCGTCATTGGCTGAATTTAATGTATCACTTCATACACTAATATTTCACACTCTACCCAACTATGTTACTCAATTTTCGAATGTTCTCTATGCATTTTACAATAACCCAAATGATTTATACTTACAATATTTTGAGTGTGTCCAAATACTTGTTAAAAAATCAGGATTATCTCAAATTAAAGAATTTATTTTTCATATTATTTAAATATTTAATTATGGTGTGCCAGCTCTGAAAATATGTAATACATGCTGATTTTAAAGGCAACTATCTATTGTTAAAAATTTGAAGACAAGATTATAGGTAAAACCTTTAAATCAAGTACAAGTAAATGGAATTCTTTTTCAAAATATTTGACATACTAAAAAACGTCTTATTGCATATTTTCAAATTGCAATGTTGCAGATAACTATCAAACATATGATGTTGATTGTTAATATATTTTATAATGTGTGAGTAAATTATAACATTGAATAAGAGAGACGGTAAATACAGGGGTGTTTTAAAAAAAATTAATGTGCAAGGATTCAATTCAATTAGTAAAAGATTTATCGTGATTTTTTTATACTTCGATGTATGAATCCATAAATTTTATAATAATTTTTAAATCAATAAGATTTTTTTAAATAATTGTGAAATAAATAATATGTAAATAAATATGTATTTCTGATATATATATATATATATATATATATATATATATATATATATATATATATATATATATATATATATTTGTATATATATACATATACATATATATTTATATATATATATATATACATATATATATATATATATATATATATATATATATATATACATATATATATATATATATATATATATATATATATATATATATATATATATATATATATATATATATATATATATATATATATATATATATATATATATACAGTGGGTGGCCAAATTATTAGGGACACTTGTACTTTTTTGTAATTTCCAAGTTTAAATGAATTTTGTGGTCAAATAAATTCGTTGTAATTATTTTTTCTTAAGTATTTTTGTTGCTGGTATCATTATTATTATTTTGAAGATGTGGCAATACTGTGAAATATCAAAAAAGTAAGGTTTTTTCTCATTTGGATGTTGATTAGTGAAAAATGGTATTGGTGTGAGCTCAGTTAATATTTTTTCAAACCATTTTTGTGTAAGTTTTTTGAGTTCAAGACCATAAAAACGTAAGTATAGGTTAATAATTTATTTGTTTTGCAATTCAACAAGTTAATTTTAATAAGTTTATGGTTAAAATTCAATTTAGTTTGAACTGAACCATAATATTCTCAATTTAAGTATGGGCAAGTTTTCAAACATATCTCTAAGAAAATGTAGGGAAGTTATTACCAGACTACTTCATTCCACATATTTCCAGAGACAAATAGCAGCACTAACAGATGTTTTGAAGTCAGGAGTCCATCGGATACAAAGAAAAATTGATAAAAACCTGCCTCTGAAATCAGCCCGCTTCGGAAAAAAGGCAGAAAAATGATCAAAACTGCGTGGTGCCCATAAAATCAGGGACGTCTATTTCCAAAATCGTAAAATGTCTGTTAATTGTCTAATTGTTGTTAATTTTTGTTGATAAACGATGAAGGAATTAACGTTTCCAAAAGGACAGTTCAGAGACGGTTAGTTGAAGTAAATCTAATGGGTCGACGTCCAACCAAAAAACTACGCCCGACTGAGACATGAAGAAAAACGACTCTTATGGGCCAAAGAACACCGGAATATGACTGTTTCGGACTGAAATCGAGTATATATGACTTATATTTGTATAATAAAATAAGAAAATAATTAAAAATACATATTTTTGCAATGATGGTAATACTTTATAGGTCTGCTTCTAAGACGAGTCAACATTTAAAATTTTGGTGGGAAAAACTTCATTCGTCCGACGTGGCCCAGGAGAAAACTTCCACCAGGACTGCCTTGTAAAGAGGGCTAAAAACACCCTGTTAGCATAATGTTGTGGTCCATTATCGTATTTAAGGGTATGGGACAATTCTATATCATGGAAGGGACCATGAGGCAAGACCAGTACCAGCGAGTACTGAAAAGTCGGCTCCAGCCGAGGCTAAGGAATGGTTCCCTGGTGATGAAGAGTATGTGTTTATGCATGAATAGGTACCGTGTCATAAAGTCAGGAATGTTACCGCATTCCTGGCTGAAAAAAACGTCTTTTGAGTATGTGTTTTGGCTTGCCCGGGTAATTTGCTGGATATGAACCCCATTGAAAACATTTGGAGGCTAACGAAACGGGAAATGGATAAAAAAGTCATCACCACCAAGCCGTTACTGATAGAAAATATTATCAGAGTATGGCATGGTAACCTTAATCTTCGGCACAATGCAAAAATCTGCATAGATAGCATGCCCCGACGTTTGGAAGTTGTAATCGCAGCAAAGGGTGTTATTACTAAATATTAAGGTTTTTTCGGAAATTTTTGAATAATCGCTTTTTATGATAAAAATAAATTACTTTTATTAAATGTATGATTATATTGTTTCTATATTCTGAATAAAGCACCCCAATCAATAAAAAAATAATTAGAAAACCTAATTATTTGCTCATTAATTTCATTTGATCATGAAAATTACAGGAAATTCAAAGTGTCCCTAATAATTTGGCCACCCACTGTATATATATATATATATATATATATATATATATATATATATATATATATATATATATATATATATATATATATATATATATATATATATATATATATATATAAACAATAGATTTACTTACATATATAAATAATTATTCAACTCATGATAATTTTTAAATCAATAAGATTTTTTTAAATAATTGTGAAATAAATAATATATAAATAAATATGTATTTCTAATATATATATATATATATATATATATATATATATATATATATATATATATATATATATATATATATATATATATATATATATATATATATATATATATATATATATATATATATATATATATATATATATATAAACAATAGATTTACTTACATATATGTATAATTATTTAAATTGAAAACATAAATGTATCTACATATATAACTCAACTCAATTCGTTTTTGACGTAGAGTTGGTTAAGTTATAATTATTTTTAAAAATATCAGAGCCAAAAAAATTGTATCTCAATTTTTTCAGGCCGTTTATTTCGGTTTAAATTAATTGTGTTATAAAATGAAATACAGATGGCTCAAAATGATGCAGAGTAGCTCAGAATATGAATTTATGATAAATCGAGTTGATACCATATCTGAGTTTTAAAAATGTCGGATGGATTGCGTCATCGTTACTTGTACCAATGAAAAATGCATGTAATCAATTGTTTAGAAGTTGTTTAACGATACGAAATTTATATTTGAAATTTTTGAATTATTGAAAGTAAATTTATGTACTCAAAATTAACAGATTATATAGAAAAATCATATCCACATCAATAAATTCAATGTATGAAATATGTTTGATGTAATAAATTGACGTAAGTATAATAAATTATATGTCAGACCTTCAATTTTAGACTATTACAACAGAAAATAACAAGTGCTCAAATTGTTGGGTTAAAAAAAAGTTTGGAGTTTTTAGTCTAAAATGAGATGCTATATATGTGTATATTATAGATATTGTATATACCTACCGATATGTGTAGGTTATTTGTATATCCCCAGATTGAAAGAAAGTTTTTTTATGTAAACGGAAGTGTGTAACATGATATTGAAATAAATGTTATTTTATAAATGTTCTGTGTTTTCTTTACTTTGTATACGATATAACCTTTTGCAAAGCTCATACACGTGTTTGAGGCTCATATGAGAATTAGAATTAATTTTTCTCGACGATTCTTCAAGCACATTCCACGACTTTACCGAATATCCCTCATTTTTACTACATCTGAGACATCTAATATATTTTATTTGAACACAAAATTGTAAGTCAAACAAATGTTAGGGTTGTAGGAGTACACTTAAAAAGTAATTTTCTGAGTAGGCGAGATAAAAGCTGTAGAAATTTTAATAAACAAGATGTATGTATCGTAAATCCTGTGTGTGAAGTGTGATGTCAGGTGCGATGTTGTGGTAAGTATAACGTCTAATGAAATCGTTATACACACCATTGAAGATAACTTCCCCCTTATTCTTATTATTATTATCATTGTACTAGACAAGTACCTGAAGCCTTGGAATACTCTAAATTTGTGGAATTAAAAATATAATCACCTTAATATTACGTCAATGCGATAAAAAAGGTAAGACTGTATCACTAGGAAACAAACAATAGGTAAATGAAAATGATGCGGAATACATCGAAATACATGTCACTATAGATTGTAAGAAATGGTGGTATTATCGAAATAAAGTTAACATTAAAAATACTTAATAATTACCACAAAGTGACTGCTGAATCAAAAAAAGATGAAAGGTACTTCCTAAAAAAATATATTTTTAGCACATATGATTTGTTTTTTTAACTGATTCGGTAGTTACTATGTGGTAATATCTATACATTTTTGATTGAACAATTTTTCGTTCGTGTCTAGTATTTTTATAAGTCCGACTCCGTAGCGTAAAAATCAGTACGCTCGGCTACCCAACAGGAGGTTCCGAGTTCGATTCCCAGGCGAGGGGGGTCAAATAAATAAAAGAGATTTTTTACTAGCAAACTAAAAAGCAAGGTAGTGAAAATATCACTTGGATTTATTTAGACATTTTTTGCCTTAATATTTATGAAATACTACTCTGGACTGGTACCAGAAGCGTAGGGCTGATCACCTTTACTTTATGTGTTAACGATCAAAATAACACTGCGTTTATATGATGCAGTGCCTTATGCATCATCGGGTACGGATGAGGGTTTCAAAAATAAGAATGAGGAGATGCATGAATGTGGAAGAAGCGAAGATTGTTTGCAAAGACAGGGTGGTGTGGCGCTATAATTCTTTTTGCCTACATTTTCTAGAAAGTGGTGTGATGGTTACTTAGTTTAATTTTTTAATTTTAAATACAAAATGGCGTTTAGTACGCTGGACCCCTAATCAAAGGGAGTAAGATGAGCTTTGGGATACGGCCTTCTGTATTAAGGCCTCCCCCACATGTGTACGTCTCAAAGACCCTCTTTAGGATTTTACTTCAGCAATTAAAGTGGGTTACAATAATTATTCCTTAACTGGGACATCTTATTAAGGATCACTTAAGCTTTTACCCTCGGCGAAACGTCCCGAACCACTTCCACTGCAATACAAAATACTGTTTCCTTAGGAAAATAAGAAACTCGTTTGTAGGGGTTGAAATGTTTCCTCCATTAGCGAACACTTAGGGGGAATTTAGATGGTTGTCGTCGCAAAGCCAACTCCTTTAGTTTACAATTTTAATGCTATAAACTTTAACGGAAAAGTCTGAATAAGCAATAGTAATACCAAAAATATGGCCTTAGGTAACTTCTTCTTCTTCTTCTTCATCTTGTTATAGGCCTTGTGGCCTCCTGTGATGTCGATTCCCAGCTATCCACCCATCTCTTTGGTGATCTGCCCGGCAGTCGTCTACCATGGGGTTGGCCGTATAGTGCGATGTGGGGGAGTGTAATGGTTTCATTCTCCTCACATGCGCATACCATTGTCTCCTTCGTTGCCTTTCCCATCTAACGACACCTTCGATTTCGTATATTTCTCTAACTTTTTCATTTATATAAATTAAAGGTGTCTCTTTATCCGCGTCCGCAGTGTAATGGTCAGCACGCTCGGCTACCGTTCTGGAGGTCTTGGGTTCATCGAACCAGGGAGGGTAAAACAAATATAAGTATCAAAGTCACGAGTTTGATCCAAATATCTAGAAGTTCAAAAAAAAAGTGTGGTTGTCAATCATGGTTAGAATAGATTAATGTTACATGCGTGTAAAGTGATCACTTAACCAAACCTATGATAAGTGCCCAGACTTACATATTCTTCTTCATCTAAAATGTTATTCATTTACATGAATCAAAGGCATCTCAACTTAAACAAAGCATTTTTTTACGAAGGTATTTAAAAGTTTAGACATTTCTTATCTTACGACCTGTTATTTAGCTGTTTCAAGTCTTAGCACTCGAATATGTCGCCATACAGGCGGCACGAATGGTTAGCCGTATTACTCGAGTGGCGACACTATGGCGCCAAGAAAAGGAAATCTTTGTACTCAATATTTTATCTGTGCCTACCCCTGCGGGCAAGCGCCGTGATGGTTAGTTAGCTACTGTATGTGTATATATATACACAAACACATGAATATAAGCCTTACTTTTTTTCATAGTCAGGCCTTAGAATTTACTTCTGTATCATTTAAATGGTGAGAAAACACCAAAAATATTATCATATAATGATACAGTAATCATAATTAATTCAGACCTAGTTGGCGCTAAGTGCTCGTAACTAAAACTCTTAAATAATTAATTACGTACATAGATACAGTAAAACCTCGATATAACGGACTAATAGGGGAAGGGATTACCTTTTGAAGTCGAAAACATGTTATATAAGAATAGGTTTCAAATCAATCAAAAAACCTTTTTTTAATATGAACTCTACTTAAAAATAAACAAATATTATAAAACGCGAACAATATTCTATTTACTGCCTTGGGACACTCGTCGCAAAGTGACGTTGCTGTTTGATTAGCTTTCGCTAATCCTGCATTGAAAAAGGAATCATATTTTGTTTGCACTTTTGAAGTTAGCATTTTTTTCAACTCTCTTAAATTAGGAAAATGCGCAGTATAAAGTTGAACTTCGTTATCTGACGAATAGTTAGATCATCTTGGATGTCAGATCATCATTCATCCAAGATGATCTGACTATCCATCAGATCATCTTCCCCAGGAAGACCACCTAAGCGATGGAAGGATAGCTGGTATTCCACCTCCCAGGAGCGAACCGGAGAATGACAGGACCTAGTCCTAAAATATGAAGAAGAAAAAGAAGAAAAAGAAGATCTTGGATATGATCTTACCACTGATTACATAACTTCTAGCAGTGTTGTTGTTACTCCGGCTAGGTGCAGTCTACGAGCAGCACGGCATTATGTTAGCTGTACAATTCCCAAACAAATAAAATAAAATAAAAATAAAATGTCTCAAATTCTAGTGCTAGACATATGATATGATTCTTGTGGCCACTAAAAATTGTTCACATTCGGCGACACTAGACCTTTAGCATGTTTAATATCGTGGGTATACTGGCGAAAAGAGTTAAATCTTAAATCTCTGTTTGAATAATCCATGTTATTTAAAGCTTTTAGCCTGATTAAAATACCCGTTATTAAACTTAAAGTGAAATTCACTTTTAAAACCACATATGTATGACATGTTATATACAAACACCAGGTTATAGAACATTGAAACTGTAAAATATGCATCATGAAGTCAAAATAGCATATTTTCGAATAAACGTCTTTTGCCAGTTCACCAACGATATAAAAAGAACGTTTTTTTTACATTTGACTAGATTTTTGTCCATTATATCAGAAGTTTGTTAAATAGAGGTCCGTTGTATCGAGGTTTTACTGTACGAGTATCTCGGTTCATAATGTGTGGTGGAAACCACCGTACATTTTAGTTGATTCTCGAGGGCAAAATATCCGGAATATGTGGCATTTTCTAAATATGCCTGACTGGACTGGAATTGGACGCGTTCCGGAGTAGCTCTGGATAGAGCGTCAAGGAAAACATGAAACCACAGAGATCGCAAACGTCAGGAAGATAAATAATACTCAAATATTACCAAATAAACATGTATTTTTTTAAAGATGAATGTGGTTGCGTATGCTTAAAATAAATAATGTTAATTAAAAAATATTATTAGCTTATATATTCCGTAATTAGTTTTTTTCAGCAGCGTCCAATGCGTACAAATTGAACTCCTGAAAAAAAAACATAAATTAATTAGCTATTTTGTAATTTTCATTTATAGCGTTTACTTTGAGGTAAGTCATTTTGACTTTTTTAATGTAAGTAATGTTTGTATATAACCACTCACCGAGATTTTTAACTTAACCCTTCACTGCATAACTTTTTTTTACATGACTGCATGACTGCATTGACAGTTCGTTTTCGAGAGACAAGTGAAGTTATTATTTTGGCGTTCATAGCGCGTCTTTTGGATAAATTATGAGCTACATACGTGAGTTATGAATGTATCTAATCAGTAACAACAAAGAATGCTTGCTAATATTTTTAAAGAACGTTTTAACACTAACTTTTGGGCACGTAACAAATTTTATACAGTATGCAGTGAAGGGTTAACCAAATTTCTTCATTTGGTCAATAGAATGTTTCATAACGAAACGGGTTGAATTTATATGAATTAAGAGCACATGTACAAATACAATGTATATATATATATATATATATATATATTATATATATATATATATATATATATATATATATATATATATATATATATATATATTTATATATATAAATATATATATATATATATATATATATATATATATATATATATATATATATATATATATATATATATATATATATATATATATATATGTATATATATATATATATATATATATATATATATATACAAATATAAATATTTATTTGTATATACATATATTGCAGGGGCTATTGAAAAAAAATACGGATCTAGCGTTGATTTGTAGAACTCTATTTTAATTTTTTTAATAAAAATTTAATTTTGTCGTATTTTTAATAATTAAATACAAATAACTAGACTCTCAAAATCAGTGTTCAATTATTATATTTAATGCATGTCATTAAAATTAATAATTAAAAATTGATGATTAATTCAAGCAACTTACTTATTCCACATTGACTAGCACAAGTCAGTTGGCTCATATTAGGGTAGGTTTGCCTATCAGATCCGCACACGGGGTTGTACTCTGGGGTGACTAGGCATCTCGGTACACATCCTGGAATAGGGGTGGGCGCTGGCGTGGAGACTCCAGGAACGGGAGTTGTACTGGAAGGAAAATTGTACTTAATCATGTTCAAACCATTCGGAATTGAAAAATAACTTAAGTTAAATGTTATTTATTTATTTATTTTAACTTCACGTACAGAAAAAAAATAAGTACGTTGTCAGGCTTATTGCTAAAAAGCAATGTCTTCCAACCATCCAAAAACAGACTAGTGATATTGATCCAAACGTTTGAAACCATACATGGCTGTTTGCAATCAGAGGGTTGATAGTACTTGAATGTTTAAAAAAAAACTAAATATTTTAGGAAAAATACTAAATATTTTAGGATTCTAATTTATGTCTCACAATACTGAATAACAATTCTGTCGATCACAGTCTAAAAAACATTTTACATCTCACCAATAGATGTCTCTAGTGAAGTTCTAGTGATTCATGAACAAGGTTTCTAAATTGGTTCATATATATAGAACTTCCAAGAATTTGAGTAGCGTGGTTGTCAATAATGGGTAGAATTGGTGAATGTTACACGTGTGTAAAGTGATCACTTAAACCAGCCTATGACGGTCGTAAGCCCCGTAAATGCCCAGACTTCCATATTCTTCTTCATTTTTGATGAGATGTCAAAAAAATAATATGAAAATAACTCCTGTAATTGGAGATAATCCAGATTTTGTGAACAAGTATTTGGACACACTTAAAATGTTGTAAAAAAATACCATTACTGGCTTGCTAAAATATGAAAAATTGAAAAAATTGCTCTCAAACAACTGATCTAGGGCGTAGAAACATTTCGAAAACTAAGGCATTTTTACTTAGGTCATATTTTCATTTTTTGGTGAGTCATGAGCTGGCCTTACACCCCTTAAAAGGAATACTTTGGTTTATGGTACACCCTGTATATGTTTATATGTTAGTAAGGAGGTCTTGAGTTTATGCACGTTTTATTTTGTAACATTTTAATTCTATTTTTAAATTTAATATAACTAATTGCAGTAAAGATTTAATAAATAATTATAGTATTTTTTACATCGATATTATATCCATGAGTGAAAAATATTATTCTGTCTATTTTGAATTTCTTCTTTAACGAGATAATCCATTTTTCAGTGTAAATAAATGTCTCCAATTAAAAAGCGGATTCTCAAGAGATTAATCTGAAAGAAGATGTTTTTAGTTAAATAGATTGGGGAATAAATTAGAAACATGATCCCTTTAATACTAAATAAAACATAATTAAAATTAATTTTGTTTAAAAAATATCGCTGGAAATATCAATAAGAACGAATATTTCGATGAAAGTACACAGAATGCAGTCAAAATGCGATCTCTCAGACGGATTTTCTACAAAACGGTGTTTGATAGATGTTCGAATGGTGAAATAAGAGTGAGATTAACACTATCGATAAAATTAAGAATGTTTTATTGAGACGGTTTGGATATGTGGAATGAATGAGTAAGGAAAGAAGAGTGAACTAAGGGAATAGAAGCCGAGGATGGCAGAAGAGAATTTGACATGATATAGTATTTTTAATACAGGAAAGTAGTAAGGTCAGGAGTCGGAATAATCGGCGGGCATGCATGAATGTGGAAGAGGCGAAGATAGATTGCACAGATTGGTGTAGAATTCTTTTCTCTCTGCCCACTCCTCCAAAACAACGGCGTGATTGTTGGTAGTTAGTAAGTTTTAAAAAAAAATTCTAGTGATAATTGTATGAAGAAAAACAGTGACTGAACTTTGTGATTTATCAAGTGTGAAATACGGATAACTTTTTTGACGGATTGCCAAAAAGCTTCGAAGAATATTTTTTCTAACGAGTTTTTTTAGATGAACTTTTTGTATAGCGCTTAAAATCATTCAAAAAAACTTAAAACAAATAATTGAATGAGAAACTACTCAACATAATGACTACAGCAATGCAGTGATCTTGCTTAATTGTAAAATTATTTGCATTGAACATTAAACATTATATTTTAAAAAATAAATTTATTTATTTAATGTACTGAAAAGAAATACAAACATTGGGGGGCTTATTGCTAAAAAGCAATATCTTCCAACTAACCAAAAACAGACACATGATATTGGTCAAAACGTTTGATACCTTTCATGGCTGTTTGCAATCAGAGGGAAGGCAGTACTTGAACATTAAAAAAACCTTAATTACAAATTGATGATAATAAAAAAGGCGAAAAAAGGAGTTTAGAAAAGGAGGTAGAGGGAAAAAAATAAGGATGAGGTTTGATGGAGAGTTAGAATTCTAATGATAGATAGTAATGTCTCAGACATTTCTTAAAAGTTATTAGAGAGGGTGCATTATATGAAAAAAATAATTAAGAAACTGAAGACAGGTTATTGAATAAAGTTTTATGGAAAAATAATGAGTTTTATTAATTGATTCAGCAATCACTCTGTGGTAATATCTAGACAAGTAATAATATCTAGATCAGTGACGCGACGATAAATAAAATTTAATGCGCGACTGATTCGACCCTACTTCTTCTTCTTCATGAGCCCTCTGCTCTCCACTGCTGGATATAGGCCTCGTCCCCTTCTTTCCATTTCGTCCAGTCGGCTTCTGCTTGCAGCCAGTTCCTACCCCCACAACAACTATGTCGTCGGACCATTTTTTTGGGGTCTTCCGACACCTCTATTGTTCTCTCAAAGTCTCCATCGTAAAATTTTAGGGGGTCTTTTTTGTGGGATCCTGTCTTGCAATATGTCCTGCCCATCGCTATTTGAGTTTTGCCACGCGTTACGTGATATCCTCTACTTTGGTTCTTTTCCTGGTATCTTTATTTTTAATTTTATCCATCAGACTTAAACCAAGCATAGATCTTTCCATGGATCTCTATGTGCATTTGAGCTTCGCTGTTTTTCTTATTGTCAACCCTACTAGCTTCACTTAAATGGTCCTGATTTTAACGTAATTTTGCTGATGCACATAATTGAAATCACTTTTTTTCAATGCATGTAATATTGCTTGATACATAGATGTAGGATAAATAAGATGGATATATGACGTTATCGTTTTTATGAGCTTTGTGCGGGGAATTATACTCCAATATGTCTCAGTTTGAGATGTATTGAAGTCATGTTTACCGTTTCGAAAGGCTAAATCAGTTCGTTGCCGCTTACGACGAGACAGACAAACTTAAATAGCTGTAATATAGAAACTGCAGACATCGTGTATCGTAGCAGAGGCTTTTCTAAATTACATTTCAAATGAAACCGTTTCATTTTCATAACTTATACATTTCGGAGTATTAATTTTGGACATCTCAACATAGATGTAAACGAATATAGATATCTGGGTATTTACAAGGCTTACGACGGTCATAGGCTTGACAAAGTGATAATTTTTTTACACGTGTAACATTCACCAATTCTACCCGTGATTGACAAACACACTACTCAATTTTAGGAATTTCTGGATACAACCAAGAACCAAGTACGTGTGAGTTTGCAACAATAATTATTAAGCTTAAATAAAAGCTTTCCATATTCCAACATAGTACTAGGTCACGATGTTAATCAATTTATCTAGAAGTTTCACAAATTGAGTAGTGTGGTTGTCAATCATGGGTAAAAATCAATAAAAATTACCCAAATCTACGATGTTCATAATCGCTGTAAATGCCAGACTTCCATATTCTTATTCATCTTCGTTGAGATGTCAAAAATGTTAAAAATAACTCCTATGCGGGGATAACTTAGATTTGTGAACAAGCATTTCGACACTCAAAATGTTTCACATTTTTCACATTTTTTCAACGTCTAAATTAACTCATGGAACTAGTATTGCTTTTTGGTAGCTTGCACGTTATGGGTATGCAACCTGAGTACCCCGGGTAATGTTGCTATTATCCATATCCATTTCTTTCCAAGTACTACCTACATATTCTCTTCCATTTCCTTCCATATATACCGTCTATAGTAACGTCTTTTACCATTCACTAAGGATAGTTTTATCCTATAAAATATATTTCAACCCTAGATACTCAAACCTCGAGTGAAGCACTCGACACCATGCTTTCGTATAATCAATGATCGAGTTAATACGCATTGTTCTGAAACGGTGCCCTATGCACCATTTAGGTGCAGATAAAGATCAGTTATATCAGACTTCAATTTATAAAAAAAAAAAATTAAACTCACTGACGGTTTAGTGATCACAGCGATTACTTTACAAGCCAATGTATGACAGGTCATAGGCCCTGTAAATACCCAGACTTCTTTATTATTCCTCATTCATGTTGTGATTTCAAAGTATAATAATAACTCCTAAGTAGAGAAACCTAGATTTGTGAACAAGGATTTGGATCCACCTAAAAATGTAGTGAATAGATAAAATGTTCCTGATTAATGAACATACTACCCCGACGTTATTTTTTGTATTAAGTAATATAACGTGATATTATTAAGTAATATAATCACGTTCTCCATTTTATCACGAGGAATTATTACGCATTTTTTGCTGTTCATAAATAAGTCGCAAACTCCGGAATTGAATGAATATTCGGGTTCAACTGTTTTTATTACATTGTTGAAAATTAAGGTTAAATTTCAAAACGTAACTTATGCTGTGCAAAAAATTAAATTATCTTTGTTGTGGGAATCGACGATATCTACCAATTTTAGAAAGGGTACTTTTTATGTTATCATTATAATGAAACAAAATAATGTAAACATTTGTAAATCGAAGTCTTTTTTTATGTAAATGTGTACAAAGGTATATTTGAATGAATATTTAAAACGCTTTTGATCGGAAACATTGTAAGGTATTGATGTATAACCTTTTCCTTCCAATGCTTAAATAAAACGCGTGTCGCGGTATTGGGTAGTCACTACACAATGAAAAATTGGTGATTTTAAATCGGAAAAATACGGACATTCATAGCTTATCCCCTTAATTAATTATAAATGAAGGAAAAAAATATGAAAATTTAGATCTATTTGCTGAAAACATCAAAAAACCATCTGGCAACGCTCATGAAACAAGCATATGTCCACTCTTGTCGGAAGCCCAAAAGCTACTGCCGCTTGCCAGAGAACATTGAGCTTTGAGCTCCTCATGCTTGCACAGTGCAAGTGCGCAAGAGTGAGATGCGAATATACTGTCGTGTTCCCGTACACTCTTCACGCGCTGTTTATACGCGAATTTGTTTCCGATTTTCACAAAATTATTATTATAAATATTATTTTTTTAATCAATGCCTAAATATGTTAATGAGGAATACCTAATATTTTGGCCTTGTATTTAATATATTTATAGAAATATTATGGTAATTAGAAGCAATGTATTCAAGCTACACAACACCGGGAAGGGAAGGTTAAAGAAATAGTAAAGCATATAAATATACATGTATATTAAATATGAACAAATGCATGTAGATGTATATTTTTTGTGTAAATGTGTACAAAGGTGTATTAAAATTAATATTTCAACCCCTTTTGATCACTAACATTCTATTATATTGATGTTTAAATAAATTGTAATGCAAATTCGACCGTTATTTTTGACTATCAAATGTAAATAGATTTTGAGTGTGTCCAAATACTTGTTCATAAATCTAGGTTTCTTCACTAAGTAGTTAATTTTATATTTTGACTTCATATTTCTTGAGATTCACATCTGAAGAAGAATATGAAAATTTGGGTATTTGCAGGTAAAAATATTCGTAATTGAATATCACTAATTATTATGTATAATTGATTTTTGAATTTGAAGAAACTTAATTCCTTTTCTGTGAATCCATTATACGAAATTTAAATAAATAAATTTCAGTACCTTTGTCGACCTTGATTTCCTTGTTGGTTGGGTCCCTGCTGGTTTCCATTAAAACCACCTTGTTGGTTTCCATTAAAACCACCTTGTTGGTTTCCATTTAAACCACCCTGTTGGTTTCCATTAAAACCACCCTGCTGGTTTCCATTAAAACCACCCTGTTGATTTCCATTAAAACCACCCTGTTGGTTTCCATTAAAACCACCTTGTGGATTTCCGTTAAAACCACCTTGGTTGCTGTTAAATCCAGCTTGTGGATTTCCATTAAAACCACCTTGGTTTCCATTTAAGCCACCTTGTTGGTTGCCGTTAAAGCCACCTTGTTGATTTTCATTAAAACCACCTTGGTTTCCATTAAAGCCACCTTGTTGATTTCCATTAAAACCACCTTGATTTCCATTAAAGCTACCTTGCTGGTTTCCATTTGAACCACCTTGCTGGTTTTGGAAAGCATATCTATCGTCAATACTCATTGGATCCTGTTCGTCAGGAAAGAATACATCATCCTCTTGTCTTTTAATTCTCATTTGGCATGAATTGGAAATCTGCATCACCAATAACACTGTAAAAAATAAGATGTAATTAGTCTCGAAGTCAACAATACATGTTTCTACCTACATATATGATATTATTAAAAATATATGTGTCTCAATAAGCTCCGGCTTAAGTATTCATAAATAAGTCGTAAAAATAACTATTAAAAATTGAGGGATTTACGATATTATTATTTTCCAATATGTTTATTTGACATTTTATTACAAATAACGCAAAAGGGTTAATTATCTAAATCCATCAGCAAGAAAGCCTTGCTATTGAAATGATTTTAATTTGGTGTTGTTAAACGAGTAATAGGTGTTTATTTGTTTATTTAGCAAGTTTTGTCCTTACATTCAGGAAAAATATTTTAATGGAAGGTTTTAAAAGGACTTACATTTATTATTAAAGAAAACACTTGTTTTTTACCACTTGCACTTGAGTAAAAAAACTCGATTGGTAAAAATAGGAGTGTTTTCCTTAATAATATCATCATGTTTTACCACAAAGTAAATGCAGAATAGACTTATATTTAAATGTAAATTATTATACAATTTACAAGGTTCTGGATATGTTTAAATTTTTAAAAGTATGTTAACAAATATTTCACTTAAACCCCGATCAGATTGATAACTGATAATTAATAAAAACCTCTGGATAGTTATCTTGATTTTTTTTTGTAATATCTTTAACAAAAACAATTGACTGTTTTATAAGAATAGATAATAGATCATCTCACCAATAGATGTCTCTAGTGAAGTTTTAAGGATTCAAGAATAACGTTTCGAAATTGGTTCATAAATATAGAACTTCCAAGAATTTGAGTAGTGATGTTGTCAATAATGGATAGAATTGGTGAATGTTACACGTGTGTAAAGTGATCACTTATACCAGCCTTTGACGGTCGTCAGCCTCGTAAATGCCCAGACTTCCATATTATTCTCCATCTTTGATGAGATGTCAAAAAATAAGATGGTAGAAGTTTGTATATTTGGGAATTATGTTTTCTATGGATAGAAAAGTTGATACAGATATTCGAAGAACAGTGAATGCTGCAAGCAGAGTAAATGGAGAACTAAAATCAGTTGTAGCAAAAAAAGATTTTTATTTGATATAATTGAGCAAATGTCTTTTAAAGGAATGTGTGGAAAACGATGTATGTATGATAGATGTTATAATGTAAGGAAAAATGCATGGCTGAGATAACTAGCAGAATTGATAGTAAAAAGAATGATATATTGAGATGGTTTGGATATGTGGAACGAATGAGTGAAGAAAGAACGATAAAACAAAATTATGTTTTTTGAAATTCATGAATATTTTTGAAAAGGAAAATTTAAAACACTCTTTGGAAATTAAAAAACCGTAAATTTATTTAAAATGGGCGACACTCTCTAGTTTAATGGACACTAGCGAATATGAGGTATAATAAATAAAATTATATTTCACGTAAAGTTCCTGTACCCACTTTAGTGCAGACTAAAGATCGTGCTCTGAATTTTAATGAATATTTTAAAATGCTGCGCATTTTTGAAAAAAATAACCAAGTATTCGTAACATCGCGCTCATATAAATCTAAAAAGTTGATTATAAAACTGTACAAATAAGGCCATATCGTTTTTCTTTCTCCTTCAGATTGTTGAACAATGATTTGGACTCATCCAAAATGTTTTGAGTAAAGTAACTGGTCTCTATAATTATTTGTATTGTATTAACACGTATGTATATTTACCCGGAGCCGATGGATGTAAGTTAAATGCAGTTGAAATGCACTTTTCTGTTATTATTTATATGTAACACTTCTCTCTTGTGCATACGTTTATTTTACCTTTTACGATTATATATGGAGACAAAATATATTTGAGTAGAGCGGCTGAATAAAAATCTCTTATTTGTAATTTACCTTGTATTTGTAAGCAAGGAACAAACAATAAAGGAACTTAAAAAAAGGAACTGGACAAGTTACAAGTTACAGGCGTCTCCTAGTATGTAAAAATCTTGCATGTATTCAAAAGGGTCTTTGCTTAATAAATATTACCCAAATCAACCATATACAGTATACTACCGATGGTTCGCACATGGTTCGACGTAGGAATCGTGTAATATATGTATTTATATGAGTTCCATCATTTAAACCAACCAGGTCAAAAGACCTGTAAATGCGCCAACACCCATTTTCTTATTATTTTTTATTTTTTATTTTTTGACATCTCATCAAAGATGAAGAAGAATATGGAAGTCTGGGCATTTACGGGGCTGACGACCGTCATCGGCTGGTTTAAGTGATCACTTTACACACGTGTAACATTCACCAATTCTACCCATTATTGACAACCACACTACTCAAATTCTTGGAAGTTCTTTAAACATGAACCAATTTAGAAATCTTGTTCTTGAATCACTAGAACTTCACTAGAGACATGTATTGGTGAGATGTAAAGAAGCTTTTTATTAAGCAGAAACTCTTATATTGGTAAACCAGCCGATGACGGTCGTCAGCCCCGTAAATGCCCAGACTTCCATATTCTTCTTCATCTTTGATGAGATGTCAAAAAATAATATGAAAATAACTCCTGTAATTGGAGATAATCCAGATTTTGTGAACAAGTATTTGGACACACTCAAAATGTTGTAAATAAATTATCTGGTCAAATTATAAGCTTAAATAATAAAGCTTCTTTACATCTCACCAATAGATGTCTCTAGTGAAGTTCTAGTGATTCAAGAACAAGGTTTCTAAATTGGTTCATGTATAAAGAACTTCTATGAATTTGAGTAGTGTGGTTGTCAATAATGGGTAGAATTGGTGAATGTTACACGTGTGTAAAGTGATCACTTAAACCAGCCGATGACGGTCGTCAGCCCCGTAAATGCCCAGACTTCCATATTCTTCTTCATCTTTGATGAGATGTCAAAAAATAATATAAAAATAACTCCTGTAATTGGAGATAATCCAGATTTTGTGAACAAGTATTTGGACACACTCAAAATGTTGTAAATCCATTTTCTTCATCACCTATATTGAAATATCAATAAATAAAAAAATTTAAGAGAATTTGTGGACAAAGACTTGGACACACTTGAAATATTGCGAATAAATAACTGAAATCAAAAATGTAACTTGTCTTCACACTTTTTTCTTCGAAATATGTTTAATACATTTTTTATATGTTTTTATTTTATTTTAATACGATTGCAATGAAACTTTAACAGACTATTCCAATTGAAAAGATCTTGTATAAGGAGAAAACTCATAGGTAACATAAAAGTTATTTGCTTTGAGTTTCCTTGTTTACTTGCAAAAGAAATGGATCAGTTCAAAAAGTTTATTAATTATTAGTTTAATATTACATTACAATTTTGGACCTCGTACAAAAACCAATTCTCATTTGGAAACACAATTGTCAACAATATTTTTTTATATGTTATTAATATTATTTTTCCTCAAATGTTCCCTAATAAACCGTATAATAAGTTTTTGGTCCTTTTCTTTTTCTCACCTGAATCCGTGATTTTTTCCGGTCACAAATGTCAGTCGACATCAATTTAGAATCGATTAAAAGTAAATCTTTTTTTTTTAATCGAAATTCACAAATTCGTTCAAATGTGCGAATATAAAATTGTATTTTTCAGTACATGACATTAACCATAAAACATTAGTTTCTTCATACAAATTTATTTCTTTATTTTCATAATTTACATACAACAATTTTTTTCTTTATGAATATCTTACTAAATACAACCATTGTTCAGGCATTACAATTATCAAACTAACCATAACTCCGCTTTCCCGCAGAGGTAGGTAGAGAGAATAGAACGCCACACCACTCTGTCTTTGTAAACAATCTTCGCCTTTAACACATTCATGCATCACCTAATAAATATATACCCACCGATTATTCCCACTCCTGACCTAACCAGTTTCAAGTTTTTAAAATTCTTTATAATGCCAATTTTTCCTCGGTCTTCCTCTGCTCCTATTTAGAAATAAATTCCCCTAATATATTTGTTTTACTATTCTTTTCTTACTAATTATTTCCTCATGTCCAAGCCATCTCAACACACCTTTCTTAATTTTATCGATAATGCTTATCTCAGTATTGCATATGTGACCATTCAAACATCTGCTATACATCGTTTTGTCGCACATTCATCTGAGAAATCGCGTTTTGAATACTTTCAGCCTATTTTGATCCTGCTTTTGACAACTAAACCTATTTCTAATAATGAGCCGCTTAGGCTCACAGAAATAGTGTGAAATTGAAATATTTGAGAAAATGATAAAAACACCTAAATATACTATTCATACATATATGACAATAATACCTATTATATTTGTCAAAATACTGTATGTATATTTAGTTGCTTTTTATGTTTAACTCATTCAACATTTCGCTCACTCCTTCCAAGAACGTCATAAATCAAAAAACTTGATTTTCCAGGAGAACGTTTTTAAGTATAAAAATATAATACAATGTATTAAAAATAAATATCAAGCCACTTATTGAACTTTTTACTGTGCAACAGATCGTTTTGGGTAAAACCTGAAGGTTTTTTCTCCATTTGAAAAATATTTAGTCTATATCAAAAAATAATCAAACAATACCTTTTCTTCAAAATGCAAAAACAACACTTTCTGCCCTGTAGCGGGTAAATATTAAGTAAAAAATATGCCACTTTTGCTGGGATATTGTACATTTTCTGGGCATTCCGAAAACATGCACAACTTAAAATTGACGATTTTTGATTTATGACGTTCTTGAAAGGAGTGAGCGATTTGTGAAATTTTGTAATCGGCATGTTACAATTACCTGTTTTTTTTGTTCATTATTGTAAACATACTTATGTTAATGTTCTGTTAAATTTCTGAATAAATAAAATAATATACTTGGTAAAATTATTGCAATTTTTCTATTATGTAGATATCTATGGACATATTATTATAAAAAAATGCATAAGAATGACGCAGCGTTATTCAAATACATGGATATTGAATATTTCATTAACTTAAATGCAGTATATGCATAATCTTGACGCAAGGTCAGCCTCTCAGATTCAGGGTAAGTAGGTACTCAAGCATTTTTGTCATTATTATTTCGTTGCGCGGTCTCGAATCAAATACGCTATCACGCACATCCGTATGAAGCAACGTGTTTTAAAATTTTGGAGGGAATTTAAACATCGTCATAAGAATCATGAAATTTATACTTATTTAAGTATACGTCATATTTACACATACACTTGCACTTTGATATTGTAATTAGTTGTTTAAAATGAACAATGTCAGAAATATTTCGCTCACTCCTTTCAAGAACGTCATAAATCCAAAAACTTGATTTTTCAGGAGAACTTTTTTGAAGTTTAAAAATATAGTACAATGTATTAAAAATAAATATCAAGCCACTTATTGAACTGCTGAAGGCAAAACCTGAAGGTTTTTCTCCGTTTGAAAAATAAAGGGTCCGCCAAATAACTTTTTTTTTTTGAAAACAGGGCGCAAAACATCGAGTGTAGCTTCGGCTGTGTGGCACGTAGCGCCGTCCTGTTGAAACCAAATGTTGCCAATATCCTCCTCTTCAATTTTTGTGAACAAAAATCCGTTCAACATGGCCCGATAACGATCGCCATTGACTGTAACGGCCACTCCTTGCTCATTTTCAAAGAAAAATGGCCCAATTATGCCTCTGGACCAAAATCCGCACCAAACAGTGACTCGTTTTGGGTGTACCGGCTTTTCAATGTATGCGTGCGGGTTTTCTGTGCCCCAAATACGACAATTTTGCTTGTTTACATACCCGCCAAGATCAAAATGAGCTTCATCCGAAAAGATGATTTTTTTGGCAAAATCGGCATCTTCTGTAAGTCGATCGCAGGCCCACTCAGCGAAGCGAAAACGCATTGGATGGTCAGTTGGCTTCAACTCCTGAACCAATTGGACTTTGTATGGCGTCATACCAAGGTCTTTATGCAAAATTCGTCTCAATGATGTCTCCGAAATGTTCAATTGTTGAGAACGACGGTGAATTGATGTTGATGGCGCTTCACGCACACTTTCTGCCACAACATCGATATTCTCGGGTGTACGCACTGTTTTTGGCTTTTCACGCTTTGGTTTATCGATGAGGATGCCAGTTTCTTTCACTTTTCTCACAAGATAACGAACATACGGAGCTGACGGTGCTTCTCTTCTTCCAAAAACCGTACGCAATTTTCGCACACATTCTGCAACATTACCATGATTTTCAAAGTAATGTCGCAATATTTCCCAGCGTTGTTCAAGCGTATACACAACCATATTCGCTCAGCGGAAGGATAAAACTAATTATCTGTCAAATCAGACATGAGCTAAGTGTTACCATTCACGAAATAAGCACTAGTTAAAAAAAAAAACTTTAGATGGCGGACCCTATATAAAGTATATTTAAAAAATAATTAAACAATACTTTTTCTTCAAAATGCAAAAACTACACTTTCTGCCCTGTAGCGGGTAAATATTAAAGTTAAAAATATGCCTCTTTTGCTGGGATAAAGTACATTTTATGGGCATTCGGAAAACACGCACAACTAAAAATTTACGATTTTTTATTTATGACGTTCTTGAAAGGAATGAGCGATTTGCCATGAGAACTGAGGAAAATTTATCTGATTAGCGTCTTGGATCTCAAATTAGAAACTAAGGAGCATGCGAATGAGAGATCAGACTTCGTATCGCCATCGCCAAAAGTGTCATATCTAAGCTAGACAAAATCAGGACATAATATTTTTTGACATCTCATCAAAGATGAAGAAGAATATGGAAGTCTGGGCATTTACGGGGCTGACGACCATCATAAGCTAGTTTGAGTGATCACATTCACCAATCCTACTCATTATTGACAACCACACTACTCAAATTCTTGGAAGTTCTATAGATATGAACCAATTTTGAAACATCGTTCTTGAATCACTAGAACTCACTAGAGACATCCATTGGTGAGATGTAAAGAAGCTTTTTATTGAGCAGAAACTCTTTTATTAGTATGTGAGGTCCGAATCCTGGATCATAATCACACACATAAGAAACGCCAGAAAATATCAATATTTTGTGAACAAGTATTTGGACACACTCGAAATGTTGTGAAAATCTGGAAAGACTGGGGTATGAATAACAACACCAAAATAAAGCTTGGTAGGAATTTGGTCTATTCCATTTTTCTCTTTGCTGCTAAAACGTGGACCGTAAAGGCAGCAGAAGGAAAAAAATGACGCTTTCGAAACGTGGTGTTGGAGGCACATGCTCCGAATTGCATGGACAGTTAGACGCACCAACGAGTTCATACGCCAGGAACTACTCTTGGATGACTTGACTCTGGTCAATGTCTAAACACGACGGATTCTTTAGTTCTTTGGACACGTTGCGCGTGGAAATGAGGATAGCTTGGAACGACTGGTTGTGATCGGTAGCCTGGAGAAGAAGAGAGGTAGAAGAATCTCCCCCACACAATGGACCGATAAAGTTAATGCAGCAGCAGGCACATCGGTGGTTAGAGCGCTACGTGCAGTGCAGTGAATGGATAACTGGAGAAGAGTCATTGCTTTCACAAGGGTCACAACTCTCAGTAATGAGAAATGAGACGGAAAAGAAGCGTAAACCTACTAGGTGATAATCGATCTTTTATGTTTTTTTTTTAATATAGTGACGTTACCCTTGAATAATGCGAAGAAATACCAGTTTTCATGAGTGATATTTCTATTTCGTCGATTTAAGATAATACTAGTAGTGACATGAAAATTTGTAAACGTGTTTTACTTGTTGTCGAGTCGTCGGTGATTAGAGAGTTGAGTGTCGCCGTCATTACTAACTGGCTTTCTAGCGTTATTACTAACGTTAGTCACAGCCGTCGTTAGACTGGTAGCACTTTATTTGTATGAATCTGTTTCAATAATAATTAGTTGACACTCATTATCAGTGACATCGCATTTGAGAAACATGTAATATGCGGGTAAATTATATATTTATAAGTGCTAATATAAATAGGCAACAATAATTGTACTAATTTAATTATAACAATTTAACGATTTCAAAATGATTAGAAGATACAAACATATACCAGTATGAAATATCTTTTTCGTTTGCAAAAATCCGCCACACTTCTTAGTTTAATCTACTGAGAATCTACATAATAATAAACTAAGAAATAAATAAACAAGTTTGGAAATATCAAGTTAAGTTGTATTTTTCCTGAAACATAGGGAATTAAAACATCACACGAGACGCGCGAGCTAAACTAATGTAAAACAATTAAATTTAGATATATCAGTGTGTGATAACTATTCGAATAATCATAGATATGTTGAAATAGTTAGGATATGTGGGACGAATGAGAAAGAAAAGAACGATAAAACAAATTTATAAGCCTGGAAATAAGAAAAGGGGAAGACCAAGGAAAACTTGGCATGAATAAGTATTTGAAATATGGTACTTGAAATTGGTAAGGTGAGGAGTCGGAATAATCAACGAGTATATTTGAGAAGACGCTTGAATGTGGACGAGGCGATTAATGTTTGCAAAGACAGAGTGATGTGCGCTCTATCCTATCTTTCTACCCCTGCGGTAAAGCAGCGTGATGATTATTTAATTGATTGGAATTACAAATTTTAGAAAGGAACTCTCCTTGCTAGAATGCCTACATATGCCTGCACATATGGGCTGTTGTCTCTTTTGTAGGCAGACATAGTCACGTGTTGCAAATGCCAAGAAAATCAATACATATGACGTCAAATGTTTGATTAATTATTATTTTTATAGGTTTATTATGCATTAGATATTTTCGAATTTAATCGTGTAGACTGTTTGTCGCAGTTACGATATCACAACAAAATCGTTAGAATTCCTAAATAAGTAAACATATTTATATATGTATAACATAATCCGGTTATACAATAGGTAGGTACCGAGACATTTATACAAAAAAGACTGGAAAAAAATAAAAAAATAAACAGAACGGGACTCACAGCACGTAGACACGATCACAAATCGTCCCGCCATTTTGCTTTTGTTGCCACACTTGAATGAATAAATAAATGTGCGATAATTCTAGATTCCCATAAAATACGTGAATATAATTCTGGTAGGTACTCGCGTGAACACACGACCGGGCCGCAGTATGAAGGAGAATAAAATAAACACGGAGTTTGTGCTTGAACCTTTTATATTGACTTATTTCGCATGCTAGGTTTTCCCCGGAGTCTTTGACTTACAGACTGCTCATTCCACCTCACGTCATCCGACATTGATAGCTCTTTATACCGTATCTAGTTAAAAATACAGCTAATTTTGGAGGTCCTCGCCAAAAAGTTACATTTCCAATATTGCACAAAAAATCCTTTAAACACAAATCTGTTCTGTTTACTGTATTCTGTTGAAATTTTAATAAAAGTATCGACAGAACGTGACCAATCCTGTGTTAAACCAAAATAAAATCATATTATTTTTTGACATCTCATCAAAGATGAAGAAGAATATGGAAGTCTGGGCATTTACAGGTCTGACGACCGTCATAGGCTGGTTTAAGTGATCACTTTACACACGTGTGACATTCACCTATTCTACCCATTATTGACAACCACACTACTCAAATTCTTGGAAGTTCTATATATTGTATATGAACCAATTTAGAAACCTTGTTATTGAATCACTAGAACTTCACTAGAGACATCTATTGGTGATATGTAAAGAAGTTTTTTACTAAGCAGAAACTCTTATATTAGTATGTGAGGTCCGAATCCTGGATTATAATCACATACATGAGAAACGCCAGAAAATACCATTTTCATTTTTATTATTTAAGCTTATAATTTGACCACATAATTTATTTACAACATTTTGAGTGTGTCCAAACACTTTTTCACAAAATCTGGATTATCGTTACATGAGTTATTTTCATTTTATTTTTTGACATCTCATCAAAGATGAAGAAGATGATGAATCATCTTTGATGAGATGTCAAAAAATAATATGAAAATAACTCCTATAATTGGAGATTTTCCAGATTTTGTGAACAAGTATTTGGACACACTCAAAATGTTGTCAATATGAAATCATTAAACAGTACCAAAATATTACAATTTTACAAGCAAGAATTCCCGATTACTTAAAATCATTTATAATGGAAATGTACTTTTTGGTGAGGAACTCCACAATTGTTTTATCCATTCAAAAATATAAAGATAAGTACTTCAATTTACGTCCATCACAGAGTACCTACTTATTACGAAAAAAAGTAATACAGGAGTGGCGTCTGTAGAAGGGGATGCTTATTTCCGGAGCAAATTTTGTGAAAATGTGTAAATTAAGTATTTTAATTAAGTCTTACAAGGGTTGGTGATGAAAAGGTTACTTCATTTCAGCCATTAAGCATGTTTGAATGTGGCTTTTGTGAAATATTCAAGATTAGCAAAAAACGAAGAAAAATAATTATGTTTTTTGAAGAAAATACTAAAAAAAAACTATTCTTTCGATGGATGTTATACATGTTATACACTGACAAATTTTGTTAATATAATTTTTTGTTGTAAAATAAAATAAAAACGACAAATAAATAAAAATTTCAATATTGTAACGAATATGGCGAAATATTGGAAAAATTATGTAAGATAAGATTAAAATCAGTAAAAAAATCAGTCATTTTATTAAATCCTTATCGTAATGGAGGGGGATCATGCATAAATTGCAAACCATTCAGGAAATTCCAAATCTCAGTAGCAATAAGAAGAAAAAGATGTAGAAGAAACAATAATTATTTCTCAATTATCGAAATTTATAATTTTTTAACTGAAGAAAAAAATATGGGAAATATTATTTTAATACCAGAATTTTGGTAACGACATGCATTTATTCAATACTTATAATAAATAAAATGAAATACAATGTTTTTTGTTTACAATTAGTTTGCGGACTTGATGTGGAGTGACTCACCATCAACATTCAACACCTATTCGTCCTTAGAGACAAACCAAACTGCCATACGAGCATATAAAAGTATCGGATTTTTTTAGTACAAATAATTTTGCATGCAAACGGTTTTCGCTTGGCAAAGCAAATCACACATCACAGATCTTAGAATATGGAATGTATTGTTGCTGAGGGAATTCAAAGCCGAAGTACTCACGAAATATTATTTGTTCAAATTTACCATAATTTGGCGCATTTGCCTACACTGGTTAAGCCCAGGGGTTAGTGTAAACTATTATTACCACTTTTGATAATAAGTTTTAATTTTTAATTTAAGTTTTACTTGGTAAATACCACTTTTTCTCACTTTTTTTTTCTTTTTAAACACATGTGTGATGAAAACGATGATGCGGAATGCAACGAAACACGTGGCACAACAGATTTGAAGGAATAATTGTTTTAACCAAGTAAAACTTTTATTAAATATGTATATTTATTACCACAAAGTGAATACCGAATCAATGAATTTACAAGTTTTGATGTATCCTTGATACATTGGCTATGTTGAAGTTTGCTACAGGAAAGTAATTTGAAAGAATGTTGACAGAAAAGAATCGAATATATTTTTGTACTATAGTGACACCTATCCGCTATACAGTAAAGCAAGAAGAAATTAGACGTTTAAGACTTTTTTTTTGTATATGAAGTTGAATATAGTCGAAATGCACAAAAATGTGCTAAACGCCTCAAAATAAGGTTTGTGAAACTCACAAATACGTAAAAGCCGTAACTAATGTGTAGAGAAGGATTTATCAACTGCTGTTTTACTACTCCATATAAGTTTGGTTAAAAAAACGTCGTTATAATCTTAAATATTCCATTTTTTCGTTTCAATCGTAAATCGGTCTACATTAAATGAATTAATAGTAAAATTTTTATATTTATCAAGGTTGATTGCAACTTATTATTGTATTTGAAAATTCTTTTTTATCCTTATTTCGTTATTATCTGAAGGATTTTACAAAAAACATCTAATTATTGTACGTAGATCTACATCAAAATGATTGCACTATAATTGACATTTTTATATTTTTAAGAATGATTGCAAATGGTTTTCTCCTTATTATCTTCATAAATTATTTCCTTATATTTGTACATTTCTACAATAAAATATTTGATGACTAAGTTTTAAATATTTATAATGGTGGATGTTTTTAACTGATATTTCTTGATTGATTTGCATTAAATGTAGTAAAACTACAACTAAATAGTGTTTAAATCTTTAAAGACGAAACCCGGTCACTGTTCAAATAAGACAAACATGGAAAAAAATGTTTAGTGGTTGTTTTATTATACTATACGTTATTAGCTTGGTACTTTTATGAAATACCAGCATATGGTATAAAGAAAGGAAAAATAACAGGAGGAAAAAGATATTGGAATTCGCCACATCACATATTTACCTAATCATAGAGACTGCCATGTATCTGAGAGGCTATAAATAAGATGAGATTCGAGAGTGAATGATTCGAACATCCGGCAGGAGATGCTACAGACGAATAGGACCAGGAAATATTAATTTTGCCGACGGAATGCTATAATTTTAAGGTTTCAATTTCGTATATCACGCATAATTTCATTGTAAGTGATATTCGAAGGCTAATCTTTTAAGTGCTGTGTAACTACGCCAAGTTGTAGGCATAAATCCTTACGTAATTGGCCAATAATGGTAATTTGAGATAAACTTTGGCGTGTTTAAACACGTAAAAGGGTCAAATGTAAATTTGAACAATATTTCAGTGAAATCAAGACGGCTTACACGAAACTTGCGCAAACCACAGCAAAAACCACTACTTCCGCAGATCCGTACTACACATGGGGCTATTCTCCATCAGATGATCCATTATATGAAGTATAAATACCTACATATTGAGTTTGTTTCAATCTTATTAAATGATTATATGAAGAACAAAACTCTGTGATCGTCTGCGGGCTCTAGGGAGTACTTTTTATAAGTTGTACCTTACCCTGCCTAAACAGACCTTAAAAAAATATTTACTGTTCTTTAGTAGAATCCATATAAAGATATGGAATTAAGTCTTGGGGACATTCGACGAAAACAAATTTAAAAATGGTTCAAAATCTGCAATATTCCATAATAAAAAAAATTGTACCCAGTCATATTTAATATATAATCAAAGGGACAATCCAATATTAAAATACAAACATTTAAAATTACTGCCGGTACGTGGAATATTGTGGAGGAGTATCATCGTTCAACAACAAACTAGACAACAATATCGAAATCCTTTAGTACACAACCATGATACACGATTTACACACAACGAAGGTTTGATAGTCCCAATAATTAACAATAAATATGGGAGTACAATAAATATTAAATATTTTGAATTTGTTGCCGACGGATGTTAGAGGATAAAATAAAATATGGAACAAAGGCAAAATAAAGGAATGGGTAAATGATCAAGAGTTCATTTTGTGAAAATTGTAAAATTTTTATATTCATAATTTTTTTTTTTTGTGTGTACATTAGGTTAAAATCGTTTAAAAAAATATTAAAAAGGACTCCACCGATAAGACACTCAAGGTGACTTGGTGGGTCTCTGCAAAAAATTGTTTTAAATTTGTTAAAAAATTGTGATTGAAATAAATGTATCCAATTTATGTTAATTAAAAAAAAAAACGTAATATTTTTTGTATGTTAAAAGCATTGTTAACTTTGTGGTATGGTAATATAACACTCCTTATTATTCATCGTTCGTTAATTTTGTGTAATTGAAGTGGTATTACATAAAGTGGACGATGAATGATAAGGATAGTGTCATACTTAATTCAACCGAATAATTGAAACAATGTTTCATAATGCCACATTATTTTACTTACATATTTTATATTACACTAGCTGTACTCAACCGTGTGATCTGGATAAATAGAAAAAAGTCACAACACACACTTCTAATTTCGTACAAATATCACGCAAATTTCACAATGATCGCAGGTATAATTTTTAATCAGCTATCAAGAAGCATACCATCCTCCATAAACAATGATTAGTATTGTGAGTATTGCTATAAATTTCAACAGATGGCGCTATCATTATGGTAAAAAGCTGTTTTGATACACGTATATGAAAAAAAGTAGTTACTCGATGTAAGTAAAATATCAACATAAAAAAATCAATGAATAATTGAAGGATATTTGAACAAATGAACAATTACTTTTTTATTTTCGTACGTAGATACATGAAAACATGCAACTATTCAAATGCAACGTTACATCTAAATTTCAAATAATTCATTAAGTAGATTTAACACTTTTTACAAACCGACATTTACATTTTTATTTAAATATATAATAATAATAATAAAACCCTTATCCGCACCCCAATGGTGCATAGGGCACTGTGTCTTATAAACGCAGTGTTATCATGATCGTTTTACACATGAAGGAAAGGTGATCAGCCCTCCGCTTCAGGTACCAGTCCATGGTAATATTGAATAAATATTACAGTGAAAAAATCACTTATATTTATTTTTACCCCCCTTCGGAATCGAACCCGGGACCTCCAGAACGGTAGCCGAGCGTGCTGACCATTACAATACGGAGGCGGACAAATGAAAATATATAAGTAAATATATATATTTTTTTTAAATCATTGGTTTTTAATAAAAAAGGTGTAGTTCTCGAAACAATAAACTCAAAAATTAATAAAATGACAATCACATTCTACAGAAGTTAATGCCAAATCAATAAATAATACATTTTTATTTTTAAAGACATCAAACATTGAATGGTGTCTGATAATCTTAAACGTTAATGAGTTATAATTTGTATTCCTTGGGAAAAAAAAACGATTGAAATAAAAAAAATGATTTTAGTTTATTACCTTAAAAGCATTTTCAGGGAAAAATATCTAAAGAAAATGACGTCACATTCGTCTAGTCAGAAAGTTACTTTTTCTACATTATGCGGTAAAAGAATTCGTTGAGATGGATAGTTTAAGATTTAAACTTCTTATTTAGTTAACTCGAATATTCGTCTTCATCTAAAATCTAACTAGCTAATTAACCATCTCGCCGCTTCCCGTAGGTGTAGGCAGTGAGAAGATAGAACGCACAACACACTGTCATTGCAAATACTCTTCGTCTCTTCCGCACTGATGCATCTCCTCATGCATACTCGCCGATTATTTTCACTCCTAGCCTGATTTCTTTCAAGTTTTTGACATACTTGATCAGTCCAAGTTTTCCTCAGTCTCTCTCTGCTACTATTTCCTACTACATTCGCCTAATAAATTTGATTCACCGTTCTCTACTTACTCATTCGTTCCACATGTCCAAACCATCGCAACACACCTTTCTTTATTTTATTGATAATGTCTCAGTCTTTCTTATTTTCCCATGCGAACATCTATCATACATCGTTTTGCCTCACATTCGTCTATTGTATATAAAAAATATTTTTAAATATATAAATTTACTTCTTATGTTGTCTTTACCTCCGTAGGGTAATGTTTACAGTATTTGGATACCATGGAGGTCTCGAGTGAAAATTAATATCAGAAATGTGAAAATTAATATTAGTTATTTTTCACCCAAATATTTATTTAATATCCAAAACTGATACTTGAAGCACAAGGCTTACCACTTCTCATATAATAAACGATCAAGATAACACTTCATTTCGATGCAGTACCCAATGTATTATTGATTAAAAATAAATAATAGAAAAACAATATAACCATACTTAATCTCACGTAATGTAGGTACCTTGTAAATTTAGCGGCATGACAAAAATGAAACATTCATTTTTTTAAATATTTTACTGAATACGATTTTACTCGAATATAAAAAGAAAATATCCTTTGTTTCGTTCACCTCGTCTGCAAATAAAGCATGTATTAACCAAAAATATCCGTCGTACTTTTGAGCCGTTCTTAATGACCGGATCACTTAAGTGATACAGATCCTCTAATGCGGATCTTTGAAATACCGGATCTCACCCACCTGTAATGCGGGTGCCGAGACAATAGGAGTGCCTCTCGGAAATTCGTGATGGCAGTCACGATCCCCTTGCTCGAGGGATTGGCTAGGTGGAAAAGATAATTTGCATGCAAAGTAGCTTGAAGAAGAATCCTAAGTAGTTGTCTAGTTCCAACAAATGTCATTTATATAACATTATCACCTCATCTGTATGGATTAAAATCTTTTTTGATAATATTAATAAAAAAATAAATTAAAATTTTATTTTGTAAAACTTTATGAAATAAAATTAACACTTTATTTTTAGTACTTTTCCCCAATCGCTTTCCACAATTACCTTGTCATTTTCATTTATAGATATATAACTAACTAACTAACTAACCATTACGCCGCTTCCCCGCAGGGGTAGGCAGAGAAAATAGAACGCCTCACCACTCTGTCTTTGCAAACATTCTTTCCCTCTTCCCCGTTCATGCATCTCCTCATACATACTCGCCGATAATTACGACTCCTAACCTGACCACTTTCAAGTATTTGGCATACCTGATCGTGCCATGTTTTTCTCGGTCTTCCTCTGCTCTTTTTTCCACTTACATTCGCCTTATAAATTTGTTTTACCGTTCTTTCCTCACTCATTCGTTCTACATATCCAAACCATCTCAACACATCTTTCTTAATTTTATCGATAATGTTTATCTCAGCTTTGCATTCCTTCCTTATTTCACTATTCGCACATCTATGATACATCGTTTTGTTGCACATTCTTCTGAGAGATCGCATTTCAACTGCATTTAGTCTGCTTTCATCCTTCTTTTGCCAACTCCATGTTTCACTTCCATACATTAGAGTTGGAACCAGGACTCCGTTGTACACTGCCAGTTTAGCTAAAAACCAAATAAACACCATTATGTATTTAGAAAAAGTGAAAAATACCACTTTTCTTAAAATTTGTTGTGACACGTGTTTCTATACATTCTTTATCACATACGGTGTTTTAAAATAATGCGGAATGCATCAAATCACGTGTCACGATAGATTTTTAAGAAACAGTGGTTTTTACCAAGTAAAACTCAAGGTAAAAATAGATAAAAACCATTTTATCAGAATCTAGGGGCAGGGTTGTAATATCATGTTATTTTAATCAATTTTAACTGCATTTTTACGTAATATTATTTATTAAATCTTTTAAAAAAAAATACAATCTGTTATTTTTTAGTACATATCTAATTTTATTAAAATTTGAAAAACATCTATTATCTATTCATTATCTATTCTTTATCTACAAGAAAACCAGAAAATTTCCGACGTTATTAGATATTTCAACCCCTTGAAACATCATTTTTTTACCCCGCTGATAAATTTCGTACTGCCGCTGACAAATTGACGCCTGTGGAAACTGGCATCTGCTGGTTTTAAAGGCCAACGTTACAAAACTAGACATATGAGTATTAATGCAATTTATTGAAAACTTAGTGAAATTTTTAATTTTAATGATTGAATTAAAAAATGAATGGATTGGATTTTATATAAGAATATCTTATAAATATTTTATATGTGGAGTATGTTGAATCCATTATTCGTCCTGAGTTATTTGTGAGGACATTGCTATCAAAAGTAACCATCAACAAGCTTCCATCTTCGCAACTGTTAGGTCTGAAAAAAAAAACATGCATAATTAAATACATGATCAGCGCAGATTGTAAAGAGATCTAGCGCCCTGTCACTTACTGAAAAGGGTGGAAATCAACTCGTCTGTAAATAATTTCGAAGATATTATTCTTTCCTCTCTTACAACCAAGTGTCTAGTTGCCTGTATCATAGTTACATATTAAATTAAACATTTTTAGGCGTGTCAAATTTTATGATACCTAAAATGTAACAACAAACCTTTTTTACATTTTCGACAAAATTACCAACCTTACTTTGATTACATATCACATCCGCCATTAAAAAAAACACGAATTGATTACAAATAAAATGCAGGTAGGTACTAAAGGTTAATCAAGATTTTTCGTCTTAAAAAAAAACAGGAAACTCACCCATTATATTATAATGGACTGAAAACAACGGGCTAAAAAAGCGTTATCAACAACGAAAAAGTCGTATTTTTTTAAGATCGTAAAAAAGTACTTTTTTTATCACATCGCGTTTTCATTTTTTTATTAAATTTCTATGGTATTAAAGATAATGATAATCATTATTGGATATTGAACCAGATTTTTACATAAAACTGTATGATTTTTAATCTGCTCATATTTATTCGTAGGTATAAAACATACATTTATTACAGGCAAATTCAATCACCTTATCGAAAAATGTTATATTTTTTCAAATGACATTCTACTTCAATCATATTTAATATGTGTAAACAAGACAGCTGCAGTACACAAACGAATTTAAGGTGGTGAAAAATTAATTATCAAATTTTATTTTTACTTTATATGATTATGAGCGATGAAAATGTTTATTTGGACTTATGACTTTTTTTGCAACACGAAAATGATGATGTACGTCAAGTGGCTGCCGCCAGCGTTGATACATATTTGTGCACGTTTTATCAATTCGTTTGTATACTGCAGCTGTCTACTTCACAAAGTCAAATATAATTTACGTATAACGCCATTCTCAAAAATTATATCTTCCAGTAAAGTGATACATTTTGCGCCACCTGTATATGTTAACGATAACACGCGAAATCTGTTAGTGTTATTGAAATTTATAAAGTATCTGCGTGTTTAGTGAGTGTGCAAAATCGTCTCTACAACAACAGACCCTCAAACATTATCTTAATAATATGCACATTACCATTGGGTAAATCTACATATCAACAGAAGTTTTATACTTACTTTCAGAACCGCATTTTATCGCATGCTCCAAACTAGCCATGTTTTCATATGTAACATCGTCGGATCCACAAATCGGATTTATATCAGTACTTGAGATGCATTTGGTCGTACAATCAGCATCGAAACTGCAAAAAAAAGATTTATGTGTTTTGAAATTCATGGTTATTGTCGTATAAAAATCTTACATCAAATCAATTTCATTACTTAAGTGAATACAAATAAAATATAAAATTAAAAACAATTATTATCTATTTTTTATTCAACGGTCCTATATTTTGCAAATTTAAAAAAAAAAAAAAGACTCACGGATTTTTTCATCAAGTGTAGATAACTCATAATTAAAATATTACTTTGTTTTAAAATCACTATAAATATGTTATTATAACTTAATTATAATGTCTACCGGTTTCGAAGCAAACCGTTTCATTTAATCTTGATAAAGAAGAAAGAATAAAGTTATAATAAAATATTTTTATAGATTTTAAAACAAAGTAACATTTTAATTATAAAATGGAAAATCACAAAATTAGTGCTTCAAATATAAAGTAGATAACTCATTTTGAAGCCATCCTTATATCGCGATGCGTCCTATAATTTTAAGAGGTATTTTAGAAAATACTCAAAGGATTTATGAAAGCATTTTCAAATTATTTAAAAGTATTTAAAGCATAAAATGCTTTGGTAAGTTGGTAAAATACGTAATATCGATATTAATAATTAAAGAAAACACTTCGTTTTTTACCACTTGAGTTTAAAAACTCAAGTGGTAAAAAACGAAGTGTTTTCTTTAATTATTGTAACATGTCTTACCACAAAGTTAATGCCGAAACAATAAATAAACTATTCTATATTAATTTTGAGAAAGTTTATAAATATTTCTGATTTAATTAGCTTAGTTAAAAGTAATACTAAAAGTGCAAATTTCTTTTTTCTCATCTAAGTTAATTAAATCCTCAATACTAGCATTCTTGATTACAGACTGATGTTGTGTATTTTCAATATTTTTAAAGTTATATGAACCTTAATGAGTCTAGTGTTTACATAAAAATCCTTTGAAAAATAGTTTTTATGATATTTTTACTTGGTAAACGCTATTTTTTCGTTAAATCTTTTGTGACATGTGTTTTGATGCATTCGGTATCATTATCAAACACGTATAATGATAATGATGCAGAATGCATCAAAAGACAAGTCAAAATATAGACATTCAGAAAAAATGGTATTTACCAGGTAAAAAATAAACAAAAAATATGGACAAATTGCCAAAAAGTGACACAAATAGTTTATGTTATCTTTTTATATTATCTTCATGTACATAAAAAATAGAATTAAGCCTATATTTTTGTACTTAAAAATAATTCAGTCTCTAACCACCGAAATATGGCAATTCTAACAATTACTTCTACGTTTGATTCACAGCTTTTTGTAGTTCGGGATATTGACGATTGGAGCCTTTCGGTATTTTTTTTTCAAAATATATCTTATAGAAATCTAACTAACTAACTAACTAACCATCACACCGCTTCCCCGCAGGGGTAGGCAGAGAGAATAGAGCGCCACAACACTCTGTCCTTGCAAACATTCTTCGCCTCTTCCACGTTCATGCATCTCCTCATACATACCCGCCGATTGTTACGACTCCTAACCTGACCACTTTCAAGTATTTGGCATACCTGATCATGACATGTTTTTCTCGGTCTTCCTCTGCTTCTTTTCCCACTAACATTCGCCTCATAAATTTGTTTTACCGTTCTTTCCTCACTCATTCGTTCTACATGTCTAAACCATCTCAACACACCTTTCTTAATTTTATCAATAATGCTTATCTCAGCTTTGCATTCCTTCCTTATTTCACTATTCGTACATCTATCATACATCGTTTTGTCGCACATTCTTCTGAGAGATCGCATTTCGACTGCATTTAGTCTACTTTCATCCTTCTTTTGCCAACTCCATGTTTCACTTCCATACATTAGAGTTAGAACCAGGACTCCGTTGTGCACTGCCGTTTATAGAAATCAATATACGGTATTTTTGTATATTATACTGATAATAATAATTATATATGTATAAACTCTTTAAAATACGATAAAAAGTCTTCAATTAGTCAGTCGTTTTTGGATGTTTCCCGTATGGTTTTCAAATATTACATATTGATAAAATACAAACCATGATGCGGATTTTCCGAATACTTCTTTCAATAAATCTTCATCTATAACCACCTCCCTAATGAGTCGTCTTCTTGGATTTTGAAAAGATGGAGACACAAGGAGTATTACTGAAAAATAATATTTATTAACATATTTTTGCATATATAATAAAATTTTACAATTTTTATTTTATTTAAACATTCACAATAGACTTTGAAACATTCATACAACTTACTTTATTACATTTCGCATTAGTACTTTTATACTTTTTTTAAATTATTTATTTTATTCTCTAATGCTTATTTACTTGAACTTAAGAAAGCTAAATATCAAGTCGTAAGCCCTGGGATGCTGAGACTTTCATCTTCTTTAATTATGTAAAAACTAAAAATGCTTTGTTTCAAGTCGATACATCTAAAGTATTAATTTATCATCCATAGGTACAATAATTTGACTAACATATCGCTCACTCCTTTCAAGAACGTCATAAATCAAAAAACTTGATTTTTCAGGAGAACGTTTTCAAAGATTAAAAATATAACACAATATTTTAAAAATAAATATCCAGCCATTTTTTGAACTTTTTACTGTGCAACAGATCTTTTTAGGTAAAACTTGAAGGTTTTTTCTCCATTTGAAAAATATTTAGTATTTTTAAAAAAATAATTAAACAATAGCTTTTCTTCAAAATGCAAAAACAACACTTTCTGCCCTGTAGCGGGTAAATATTAAGTTAAAAATATGCCTCTTTTGCTAGGATATAGTACATTTTCTGGGCATTCTGAAAACATGCACAACTGAAAATCGACAAATTTTGATTTATGACGTTCTTGAAAGGAGTGAGCGATATGTGCTTAAATTTGCATACTCCTTTTGTCATTTTAATCAAATGTTTAAAAAGTAGAGATTTTTTCAATGATATAAAATATTCTGTAGTATATTCGATCAAACTACGTTTATACATGCTTGCAAAATATGAATAAATACCTAATATGGAAAAATAATCAGATATCAAGTTAATGTATAGTTAACACTTACCGATGTTAATGAAGAGAATTCCTTTTATCATTGTGTCTACGATATTTTACACAGCACAATTTAGAAACGACAATGTTTTGCTGAAATACGGTTGGTTTAGTCCGTTTTTCAAACTTAATGACCACTAAACATGTATCCCTTTCGTTATATAGAAATATTATGTTTTTTTAAATGACTTCGTAGAAAAATAACATTATTTCTATTCGATGCGATTCAATGGTGTTATATTTAAACAGATAAATGTAAATATCGTCTCAGTACAAACCAGACGGGTAACATAGACCCAGTTCAATCGTAGCAATGACTTTATTATTTTTTCAATGAAAATACATTTTAAACATTTGAGTGTGTCCAAATACTTGTTTACAAATCTGGATTATCTCCAAATATAGAGTTATTTTCATTTTTTTGACATCTTCTCTCAAAGATGAAGAAGAATATGGAAGTCTGGGCATTTACGGGGCTGACGACCGTTATAGGCTGGTTTAAGTTATCACTTTAAACACGTGTAACATTCACCAATTCTACCTATTATTGACAACCACACTACTCAAAATTTTGGTTCTATATATTTTTGTTTTTTTTTTTGTATTGAAAAATCGTGCTTTCAATACAAAAAACCTTAACAAAAAATATTTTTAATATCATACAATACTTAAATTCACTCAAATTAAATTAATTTCTCAATAAAATTATATCAAATCATGGTTATCAACTCCTGCCTTCTTTTATATATAACATTACAAATATTGGTTTTAATCTAATAATAAATTAAAAATGCAATTCCATCACGAAGTGTCAGTGGATAATATAAAAATAATATTTATTAAATAAATGTTTGAGTGAAAAAAAAAAACACTTTAATTATTTTAACCCCCCTGGGAAGAACCCGGGACCTCCAGTACGATAGCTGAGCGTGCTAACCATTACACAACGGAAGCGGACAGAATCGATGTTATGACATCAGCCAAAGTATTGGCATAAACAACTTTGTGGACCAACTCTAGCTTTTGTGATGCAATGCATTGAATGACGGACCTTTTGCTGGTAAAACTGTATTATAAATTTATGTAAATATTTAAAGCCAACCGGTTTAATTCCTGTCTTGTCTATTTATTAACATGTAAAACACATATTTTTATCCTTATTTTAACGTATCATGTTATACTCCGTATCCTTAATCCGAGACGCCACGAATTGTGCATATATGCATGTGTTTATATATTTTACATATATACATATACATTTTTATATTTTTATATATTTATATGTTTATATATTTTACACATATACATATACATTTTTAAGTCATTTTTCACAATGTATAGATAATGTTTATTTTTTATGAATGCTAGATTTAACCAGATTTACTCTTCTAATTTATTCATAACAAGTTTTTTGTTAATATTATAACAATAACATGAAGTCAACTGAAATGGAAAAATACTATATGTCTAAAATGACCTTCATTTATCACAAACAATACACCAGTATATATTTTATACTAATATTTAACAATAATAATAAACCCTTATCCGCACCCAATGGTGCATACGGCACTGCGTCATATAAACGCAGTGTTATCTTGATCGTTCAAACATGAAGGAAAGGTGATCAGCCCTCCGCTTCAGGTACCAGTCCAAGGTAATATTGAGTAAATATTACAGTGAAAAAATCACTTATATTTATTTTACCCCCCTTGGGAATCGAACCAGGGACCTCCAGAACCGTAGCCGAGCGTGCTGACCTTTACACTACGGAGGTGGACTAGATTTGATACTAATATTTAAAAAAAAAATAATAACTTGAAACGATACTGAAGAATTATTTTTGGTCAAGACAATGGATTTTGGAGAAATTGTGACGAAATTTGTATTAAATGTCATTTTCAGAGAGGCTGAGCATTTTATCATTTCCCGTTCTTTTGAATTCTTTATCCATAGTCGCGTAATCATGATCCTTTTTGAAATCCAGCTTAGTTAGAAATACACTGAAAGCCACGGGGAGTATACAGTAGGTAGTCATATTAATAGAAACCTCTTTTTTTTGTCAGAAAGGTAGACAACTTAGTTAAAAGCAAATAGGTGGCGATTTGATAATCCATAATTTGACGACAATTGAGCGTGAGCTCATATGTACTATGTCGAAAGATCAATCATACATCTACAAGCTCCAAACTTTTGAGTAGTGTGGTTGTCAATCATGGGTAGAATGGTGAATGTTGCGAGTATGTAAAGTGATCTTTATGACAATTCAAAAGTTGTGCTGATAATATGAATAAATTGGGCACCATTTAATTTGACATATCTTGGTCAATGTTCTGTCAAAGGCTAATCACTTTACCAGCCAATGACAGATCATAAGCCATGTAAATACCCAGACTTCCATATTCTTCTTCATCTATGTTGAACAAAATGTAAAAATAACTACTAAGTGGAGAAAACCCACATTTTAAAAACAAGTATTTGAACACACTTAAAATGTTGTAAAAAAAAACTAACTAACCATCACGCCGCTTCCCCGCAGGGGTAGGCAGAGAGAATACAGCGCCACACAACTCTATCCTTGCAAACATTCTTCGCCTCTTCCACGTTCATGCATCTCCTCATACATACCCGCCGATTGTTACGACTCCTAACTTGACCACTTTCAAGTATTTGGCATACCTGATCGTGCCATGTTTTTCTCGGTCTTCCTCTGCTTCTTTTCCCACTAACATTCGCCTCATAAATTTGTTTTACCGTTCTTTCCTCACTCATTCGTTCTACACGTCCAAACCATCTCAACACACCTTTCTTAATTTTATCGATAATGCTTATCTCAGCTTTGCATTCCTTCCTATTTCACTATTCGCACATCTATCATACATCGTTTTGTCGCACATTCTTCTGAGAGATCGCATTTGGACTGCATTCAGTCTACTTAAAATGTTGTGAAAGGCATAAAGAATTTATTTAGATCATGGTCGTCTTATAGATGTGCCTATCATGTACATATCATTAAAAATATACAGTGAAAAGTCAGTACACGTTATATAAATTATTACGTGCATAGGGTTAAACAAAATAAACGTAAACGGTTTAAAGTGACTAGAAATTAAAATCCAAAAAAAATAATTAACAACACTACATTGTTCAACCATTATGGAATCCAATCCTAGGATTACTCACAAACCTCGTACCAGTAGAAATGTGGAAGTTTTTACAGTCAAATAGTCAAATATGTAAAGAAACCAAATTGGTGAACTGTTTAGCGTGATTAACTTTAAATGATTTAATCTAGAAAACCGATTTAATTTACGACTTCTTTTAAAGAAGTCGTCATTTAATTCGATCAACCATTCTACTTACAAGTCGGTTAAGTAGTATTTATTAAACGATTTCCATTTGTTATTTTAAAATGAAAAAAGTTGAAGTATATTGAAAAAAATCGAACCAATGTGCTCATATGGTACATATGCAAACTTTCTATTACCACACCGTGTATGTTATAAATGAATACATTAAAATTTGCAACTATCCAGCATACAATGTTTGAAAACGAATATGCAAAACAAGATTTCAAGTTTTTGCTCAAGGTAAACTTAGTAGGAGTGAAAATAAATACTTGTTTTAGAAATCACATGTCTTGTTCCTTGAAAAATAAGTATTTTTTTTATGATGTGAGTGTAATTCAATAGGCTAATTTTGATTGATAAATTTTATTGGTAAATTTTCATTGATTATAAAGTTTGTACAGGATTTAAGAGAAATTTATATTAAACTGAGTGTAGTAGTAGGTGATACAATCCCAGTTGAGGGGAAAATGGTTCAGGAGAGCTCAAGACAGGTAGGAATGGAGAACGCGCAGAGAAGGCTAAAGGTGTAGAACACTTATAAGAAATAAAAGTATGAAATAAAAATAATATATATTAAATTTAAGTTTAACTTGGTAAGTACCATTATTTCTTAAAATTTATTTTGACACGTGTTTCATACGGTTGTTGAAATGATTGATTTTTTTAAAATAGTGGTACGAGTTTTTACCAATTAAAAATGGATAGACTTAATCACAATGTGACTGACGAGTCGATTCATGAAAAAAAAAAGTATTTACATATTCGATTAAATTTAAAACCAAATATTACATATGACACACACACAAGCACACACACACACACACATACACACATTCACACGCACACACATGCACACACACACACATGCACACACACAAAAGAGAATCAATTATTTTTACGGAGGTTAGAGGTCAAAATAAAATTTGGAACAAAGGCAAAATAAAGGAGTGGGTAAATGATCAAGAGTTAATTCTATGAAAATTGTAAAATAGTTTTTATTTTTATTTTTTTCCTCTTTTTATGTGTATATTAGGATAAAAAAAAAACCTTTGTAAAAAGAACTCCACCGACAAGACACACGAGGTGGCTTGGTGGGTCTCTACTGTTTTTTTTTAAATTATGTTTATAATTTTTCTTTTAAATAAATGTATACAATTCATGTGAATAACAAAAACACTAATAAAAAATCAAGTTATGATAAAATGAAAAAATATTAATGTGAGATTAATTTATTATACATAATGTATATTAGTAACAAAAATAGCTTCCTATTTTGTCCGTCAGATGTCGGTAAATTGTTATTTTTTGGGGAAATATTTACCGTAGTCCAGTCGTATTTTTTGTTTTATGACACTTTTGTCTTTGATACTTTATAGGGGTATATTTTATCTCAGCACACACTCCTGATTGAAGACGCAATAAATTTTGTTTCTTTTCTTGGCGATTCGTTTTGCTTCGGGCAGGTGAAGTATGTATTATTTTTTTACTGTCTACGCCGAACGTCTTCGAGCATACAAAACGACTTCTTTACAATGTCCTAGCTCTATTTTTATTATAAAAATACACATTTGAAACTTGGGATTTATATTTTGCTATGATTTTTGGAAAGTTTTTTTGGAGAGAGAAGGTAGAACGGCGCCAGTATTTTATTTCTCAAATGTAACATAATCACACAAGCTACGACGAATATGGGTATGCAAACCCAAGTGCCCTGGATATGAGTGTTATTCTTGTTTCCTTCAGTATCTATAATTTTACCTCCATTTATAATGTTCACATCATATGAACCTTGGAGGTTTCCACATTTAACCTCGAGATTTCTAGTAAAAATAATGACAATAAATTCAACAAACCTTTCGTAAGGTTTAAAGAAAATAAATAAAAAAAACGTAATGATAAAAATGTGTATTTAATATTTTATTTTAAAGCTTATTCATATTGAAAGTGAATACTCGATGGATAAAAAAATACATTGATTCATAATTTGCTTTAAATATAATATATATATATATATATATATATATATATATATATATATATATATATATATATATATATATATATATATATATATATATATATATATATATATATATATATATATATATATATATATATATATATATATATATATATATATATATATATATATATATATATATATATATATATATATATATATATATATATATATATATATATATATATATATGTAAACATACGTTTTTTTTAAATAATTTTATATAACTATATTACAATAAGATAAATTTTCCTTTTCAAACTTTCACATTACTGGTATATATTTTAAGCCCATTTTCAAAAGTAAAAAAAAATACATTGAGTAAAAATGTTAATTAAAATACATTTTATTGTTTCTTTGGATATCATTCGTTAAAATACAAGAATATGTTTCTCTAAAAATTAACGTGACCTGGAAAGATCGAGTAAGTTCAATATTGAAATGGATAGACTATGGCAAAATGAATTCTTCGTACGCTACATGTTTCAAGAAGGCGCTCACTGAGTTGGTGACTCCTTGCTTAAGTGCCTGCGCTACCGGCGGGCCGACCTCTTCGAGAACATCCTTCCATATCTCATTCAGCAAGGCGTTTGTGCTCTCACCTAGAAATAAATAATGATCAATTTTAGAGGCATTTTAGTATTCAAAGCTTGAAAAGTATAAAAAATAATGACCGAATTTATGAATGCATTAGTATTCAGCGGTTGAGTATCGGAAAATTCCGCTTTTTAGGTAAGAAAGGTGTTATGGGACGATTCTCTCGGATATAAAAGATCCCGAAGTTTACTGACACCCGAAACAAATTGGTGAATTCTTGATAACTTCCATTCTTTCGAAACCCTCAATTTCGTATTTAAAGTCAACACGTCGATATAAAACCCTCTTTACACGGTCGAACATATTTGGGTGGCCGGAAATAGCTTAAACCTAACTGCGAAATCCACCCTTCTAACACTTTACAGAACACATTTCAACTAAAATGATCAAAATTTCAGTTTTCTTCACGATATTTACATGCGTCGACATTTTTTATACATCTCGTGCTGGAAGATATCACCATCCATTTTTTGATAGATTTAATACTAGGGATTCGTTAGCAGAAAAGCTTCCTCCACTCTTGGTCTTCAGAGATTCTCTTTAACCTTGTATAGGGAATACAGCTCATATTGTGGTACATTTGATCTAGATACTCCCGGCGAGGGCGTTCTTCGCCATCAATTCCTGAATCATCCCCTCCAGTATACTGTGCAGGAGATCTTCGTGACGCAGCACATGAACCGTCCACTCTGTACAGCTTTTCAATTTCGTGTTTTTTTAATATTCCTAAGAACCACTTATTCCTATTTTTCATATTTACCACATATCCAGGTTCCAATCTCCATCCACACTACTATACTATAGTTCGAGCATGTTATTTCTAATGCTACCTGTATGTTTGACGAATATTTTTAAGTGTGTAAAGAGCTCTTTATACGGATTAATGCTTTAGCATATTTTTATTTTTATTTTCATTTTCTCTTAATTCTCTCACGTATAAATATTTACTGTCTAAGCATGTTTTATATTTTAAAACAAGAAAACAATACTGAAAAGCCTTTTTTGGGAAACGTGTATGTTTATATTGACATCTCAACACGGATGAAGAAGAATACTGTAGTATTGGTATTAAATATGATTTTTTATTACATATCGTACAATTAAAAAGTTCTTTCATATGTCAGTTCTTGGCACCATCTGTCGTTGAGTGAAATGATGTAACATGTAAGTTTTTAGTGTAAAAAATAGTAACGTATGCGTTTTTATAAAATGTTCGATGGTTATGTGAATTTTATTTTTGAAGCTAAAAACCTTTTATGTGTTAAATTTTTACTATATTTTTCATTATGTTGGTAAGAGTAGGTACCTATAGGTATAAATCAAATAAAAATTATTTTTTTTTAATTGAAAAGAATAATTGTGAACAAAAAAATTACGATTGAATATTTTAATTCTAAGCCCAATGGAAGAAAAAAATACCTTATTTATTAATTATTACTATATGTTAATTTCCATGAAACATATCTCAAAATATTGGGACGGCAAAATTTTTCATTTACATAATAATTTGAAAAGTATTGTTGTTTTTTTATGCCGGTAAATAATTTATAAATATGTCATTTTAGAACTATTTAATAAGTTTTCAAGAATACGTACCAAGAGTAAGTTATTTGATATTTAGAAGAGAACTTTGATTAATAAAGTTCGGGAAACTTCTATAAAATATTTTTTTAAGCGTTGCTTTACTATTCGAGGCAAGGTCAAAATATTTTATGAAAAAGGCAATATTGATTTGACCAGCGATTTCAAACATAACAATACACATCATCAGAGACATACCACCTTATGCCTTTGAGGGTCATAAACAAGAGATAATATTGGAAACGTTCCTCGATTTGTATTACAAAAAAATGAGACAAATGGTGGGTGGGAAATATACAACCCTTTTCAATTAAAGTGTTAAACGGTTCCCCACTAACCACTGAAACTATGGGAAAAACTATTTTGAACAGGTGATTTCTAGAAAATGTTATATTTGCCACATTTTTTTTCTTTTAAGTATTTTAGGCTAATACTTAAGAAAAACTGTATTTCCTATTATCTAGGGTTTTACTCTTATTGTCAAGTTTCCTCGACAGTTGTGGACCAAGAATCTAAGAGACAAGAATTTCTCCTTCTATTTGTCGAGAATTTTCACGTACCCAGGTACTCTCGTTGAGAGCCTTTGCGCTGTACTAGGGGGTATGTCTAGAACAATCGTACAACCTCCTTGAAATGAATACTCGAACACTTTTACTGTCAATACAAACCTTTGTAAAGGTTTTGTATCGTAGGAGGGAAGTGCTAATATCTTCTCAACAATATATAACAAAACGAAATCATCCTTATCCATATCGTATTAATAAAAAAATAAAACGTTGTTGACTTGTTAGTAGATAATTCGTATGAACGTTCTCGTTTTCTTTGTCGAACTTAAAATTAAACTTTTATGTTAGTTGGATAGGTAAAATGCATCAGAAAATATTGATATCAATATTTAATTAATATATATAAATAAGTAATTGCAGAAGCCTACTAAGAAAGAAATGATATTTTTAAATATTTGCAAGGCTATCAATCCGCCATTATCTGGTTTAAGTGATCACTATATACACACACTCTGCAGTTAGAATAAATCCATTCATTAATGCACATGATATTAGTTTTCTGAATCATTTCCTTGAAAAACGCGCGTGTTAATAAACTTTTTCACATATTTTAGATAAATATAAGTGATTTTTTCACGCTTATGTTTATTTAATATTACTCTGGACTAAAACTTGAAGCGGGGGGGATGCTCACCTTTACCTTATGTGTTAACGGTCAAGATAACACTGCGTTTATATGATGCAATGCCGTATACACTATTGGAGTGTGGATAAGGGTTTGAAGAAAGAAGTTCGAAAACTATATCAATGTACCTTTCTTAATTTCATCGATAATGCTTATCTTAGCCTTGCATTTTGTCTTCATATCACCAATTAAACATCTTTCAAACATCGTTTTGACACAAAATCATCTGAGAGATCGCATTTGGACTACGTCCAGTCTACCACTATCCTTTCTTGACAATTTTATGCTACACTTCTATGTAATAGGGTTGGAATTAGGACTCTATTCGTGAAAATCAGTAGCTTAAAAATGAATATTAGGAATAAAACGCCGTACCTAGTACTTTGTCTCCGTTGAAAAGATTGTCCAGTTTGAATGTAGCTTTTCCTACGTCATACTTTACGTCATCGTGTGTAATACTAATATATTCCCTTCCATCAGGCCCTTTGATAAGTTCGTAGTCAAAGTAGTATTCTACCTTCAGGTTTCCTGAAAATAAATGAAAATATTTTCTTTTTCTTTTTCTTTTAGGTACATATTATACATAGATACATTTATTATATTTTATTAATTATATGTATTATGGCTTTTTAGGCATAGCCTGTATTGAGCCGAAATAATTACGTATTTATACAATATGGGGTTTACCATATAGTTAACGCAATATATATATATTTTAAATAACAGATTTTATACATTATAAGATATAATAAAATAAAAAGGTTATACAATGAAATAATCACAAGTATTAAGCCTGGAAAGTATTAAGTCTGTTTCCATCTTGTCCCTATCAACAAAGAGCAACCGTCGACGGACAGGCTCACACAAATAGTATGAAATTTAATAAAAACATAAAAAAACTCTTTTCGTTATCAAATTCTACATACTTTTTGTTAAAATATCATAAATAAATCTCTCCTGGAGTGTTTTCAAAACACATTAAACGGGCTACGATGTTAACGCGTAGCTAAAATATTTGTATGGACACGGGAGCCGTGTTCGAGGCGCAGTACGACTTAAGGAATACTTACGTAATCTGGCTAAGGATTTTCCTTTCCCACTCAGTGGGATGATTAACAATCTTCCACTAAGTTCGTAAATAGAGTCCAATTTCAAATCACCAAAGAGACGAACGCTTATTCTTTTCTTGACTAAATCAATGCTAAAAATAAAAATAAAAATATTATAAAATATTAAAAACATTTTTTCCATTATTTTAACCCTTATCTACACCCAATGGTACATAAGACACTGCATAGTATTGATGTAGTGTTATCTTGATCGTTGCTTACACGAAGGTAAGGTGATCACTCCTGCGATTCAGGAACCAGTCCGGGGTATTAAATATATATTAGAGTGTAAAATTACTTATATTTATTTTAATTAGAACCCGGACCTCCAGCTCAGTAGCTAAACACGCTAACCATTACACTACTAAATATTATAAAAAACTAATAAAATTAAATAATATTAATGTTTGTAAAAATAAAAGTTATGGATACGTACTTAATTTTTTTCACTTCCAGATTACCAACCCCGGTCATCACATTATCTTTGAGTACAATTTTAATTCCATCAGGTCCACTGTTCCCGAACGTATTGATTTCCTTTACCAGTAAGGGTTCGAGTGACGGAATTCCCAAGGATTCGTCCCCCTTGGCGAATTGTGAGGAAACAGCCTTCGCCACCCTCAACGCACACTCGTTGAGCTTGGAATTCGCGCGGGAACAAGGCCGGATGTATGGCGCTGAAAGAATCGTTATAAAACTATTAGAAAATAAGTAAACCTTTTTGGACATTACAAAATCATGAAACAGTTCTTTTTTCATTAAAAATACATCCAAAGTCCATTTCAAGATCGTACTAATAAAAAATTCAATCTTGTTCTTAAAAATAAGGATATTCCCATGAACATAAAAATAAAATAAAAAGGTGGGCGCTATGGCGTAGTTGGGTAGACGCTCGGCTGTGAAATTGGCGTCGCGGTTACGATTCCCACCAATTGCAAAATGAATTCAAGATATTTTTACTATTTTCAATTGGTCTGGGTGTTTTGATATATTTTTTACATCTACCTTCCCTATCTTTACTATGCTACCTGCAGGCAAGCTTCTAAATAGAACCTTTGAGGGTTATTCCTTTTTCACAACATGTATCTTGTGTTTACTTATGGTCTGGAAAACTATAAATTCAACCGCAAAGACTATACATAAATTAAAATATATACAAGGATCTATCGAGAGACAAATGCTAGGCATAAGTCTGAGAATCAGAAATAAGGAAATCAGAAGCCGGAGAAGGCTGTCGATGTAGTAGATCGTATTGCCAGACTAAAATGGCAATGGATAGGTCATATTGCGAGACAGATGTGCATCTAGAGTTCTGCAGTGCAGACCATGGGACATGAAACGAGGAATAAGCCGAAACAAAAAAGGATAGGCCGATGACATTGTCCCCGTTGCGGGTAGTAATTGTATTTAAAAAGCCCAAACAAGAGAAGTCTGGAAAAAATCGTAAAAGTCGAAGGAGAATAAGAAGATCATAATATTGAGCTTGAGAGGATCTAACACATAGTTTTACGGTTTATTGATTTCGAATTATCCATCTTCACTTATTTTATTTATTTAATAATTTTATTTACTTCTTTTAATTTTCCTGATAGAAAAAAGGGAAGAAAATACTTCAGATAATTGGAATTTTTCCCTTTTCCTTCTGACCAGTATTAGTTGCGTGTCTCGTAAGAATTTCCAACAAGCTAGAATGAAGGTAGAATCTACATAGACGAGCAGTGAATGACATATATTCCAGACCAAGTTTGGACAGTCCAAGCATTACATTGACCGTGTCTTTTCAAAGTAACATTTTCATGAGGGAAAGTGCCTTTTCAACTCATGAAAATTATTTTGTATTTTAAATTTTAAACTATTTATTGAATCGATATAGTAATGCAATTATCATTGAATGCGTTTCAAGTAATACCAAAGACTAGTAATTGATCTAACGATTCCCTACTATCGTGTTTTTTTCTTCCATTTATACATATGTACGTGTTCTTTATGATCCTTATTCGATTTTTCTGATCTCTTTTAAGAAAAAAAAATGACAAAGACTTTTATACATCCAGTAAAATATAGAAATATAAATGTGAGGTTGGAATAGTAATTGGAATTGGAATTAGCTGAAATGTCGGTGAAAGATAATTTTGCCCGATTTTAACTAATGCATTTTTGCATCTACTAAGTTAAGGAACTTAGTAGAATAAAAAAATCAGTGTTCAATTAAATATTTAATACATTAACTAAAATGGAGTTCTACAAATCAAACGCCAAATCTATTGTTTAACATGAATATTAACTACCTTACTGTATTGATATAAAAAATTATAACATAAGTATTACGGATTTCAAGATAGATTTATAAATATTAATATAAATTAATTAATACGAGTTAATAGTTTGTGAATTACAGTTTCCACTCAATGTCAAAATGCTTTCCGTGTTTTCAAGGATAACTAAAATTACAATTTTCACGTTAATGGATATGTAATTCCAAAAACCAACAACCTTCGTTGTAAAATAAAGTACGTTAAGTAGATAAAATGTACGTGTATTAGTTTATTAACTGGTATATTCAGTTGGGTCTGATCTGTATTCATAATCAATTAAAGATAGTTAGAATCGTATCGAAAAAAAAAATATATTGGGTTTAAAGAAAGCTTGATCGGACATTCAAATATATTTAACAAAGATTTAAAAAAAATATTATTGAAAGTTTTTCTTTTAAGTTATATTAATGAAATAAAAATTCATCCATTCCGTAGGAAAAACTCCAGCAAATATCGTTTCCATTTATTTGATAAGAAAATTTCGTTTCCATTTATGTGATAATATGCTTTTATTAAATCGCTTGTTTAAAAAAACTTTCGGCATTAGATAACTGAGTGGAAATATTTACCGAGCATATATTTAAATAAAAATGGATAGATATTACCGCAATACGACTACCGAATCAATAAAACGAATCAATTGTCATTGAATCGATGTTTTAAAGAAGAAAAACGAAAAAAATTTAAATCAATATTTGATTAACTTACTTTATAATTTTTCATTTAATTATTAATAAAATAACTTTATTTAATAAAGAATACCCTATTATAATATCGCCTGAATTCGAAGCAAACAGCTTTTACCTCGAGACTAATTAATATTCTGATTATAAACAAAGCAATATCACAAAAGTAATTAAGAAAAAAGGGATTTCTTGTAGAAAAACCTATGAGAAACACAATAATTGTGTATTGTTAAATTAACTCTTTGTACTTTGGCATCATATCTGACGCATTCAATGATAATTACAACATTAAAACCAATAATATTTGACATCAAGTTCATTTATAAATTTGCCCTATAGAACAAATAATCGCAATTTCCCATGATCTCTGTTATGCGTAAAAGCGTCATTAAACAAATTATGTAAATGTGTGTTTAAAAAAATATCACTGTTCCCTTCTTACTATATACGTGAAGGTAAGTGTGTCATCATCATTGCAATTGTAGGAATATCAGATATTTCTATGAATAATTCATATTTTTTCCAACATCAACTTTATAACAATTAAAATTGTTATTATAAATTTCTACTTGCTATTATATTCTCACAATTATTCATTATTTACTTTTTATAAGTTGCACTGATTGCTACTTTTAAGGGCCCAGTTTTAAAATTGCTTAGTGTTTTGTATTTTATTTATTTTAAATATTTTTTTTAAACTATTTTTTTTGCATTCATAAATGTATTTATTTATTGATTTGGCTTTTTATTTGTAGAACTCCATTTTAATTTATGTATTAATTTTAAAACAAACACAGAGTTTTTGAGTCTACTAAGTTGTATTTTATTAACAAAAACACATAAAAAACTATATTGTGACAATTGTTTCGCCTTGTTAGGGCATTATCAAACGAATATGAAGATCAAATGGACTACGGTCCTTATGTAGCTATACAATTCTAAGTGAATTGTATAGCTACTTATATCACTTAGAATTGTATAGCTACATAAGGACCGTAGTCCATTTGATCTTCACATTCGTTTGATAATGCCCTAACAAGGCGAAACAATTGCCACAATATAATTTTTTATGTGTTTTTGTTAATAAAATACAACTTAGTAGACTCAAAAAATCTGTGTTTGATTTAAAATTAATAGATAAATTCATAAATGTCGCGATTATTATTTGTGTGTGATAATTCAACGATGACTTTGAATTTCATTCACATGAGTGTGTATGTTCTAATGAAAAACATTCATAAGAACATATGCGTTCTTATGAATGTTTTTTCATAAGAACATACACGTTCTTATTAATGTTTTTCAGTAATTATCATTATCACATTTCTTTGATTGGCTGTGTTATGGTTAAGTCCAATTAGTTTTATTTGTAAACATTTCTACGTATTTGCAAACAATATAAACATGTTTACAATCAGATTATGATTTTTTTTAAACGTTTAATTATTATTTATGTATCCTTTATTATAATGCGCTTAGTATATAATTGCTTATATTAAGAATAATTTGTATGATATAAAATGTATACGTTGCATTGTAATAAATAACGTTGTAAGATAAAATGCATTTTTTTTAATTCCTGAAATAAGGATATTGAAAATAAATAAACCTTAGTTTTATTGAATTAAAAATGTATGAAGCAACAATGCAATCGATTTTTTTAAAAAGACTTAATGCTATTAAGGAGCATGTTGTATGCCACAGAGTAACGGTACACAAACACACACACACATATAAGTATATATTTAAAATTATACATATTAAAAATGTGTACATAATATCACATCAAAAATATACGAATGTCTTTTTTATATTCGCCTTTTAATTAAAGGACTTTATCTGGAATAAAATAATTTTAAAAAAATCAAACTTTACCCATAGAATATAACGTTACCTACAAGCAACATTTTTTTGAATACCTGTATTAAATATGTCACTAATTTATAATAAAAATAAAAATAAAACCCTTATCCGCACCCCAATGGTGCATAGGGCACTGCGTCATATAAACGCAGTGTTATCTTGATCGTTTATACATGAAGGAAAGGTGATTAGCCCTCCGCTTCAGGTACCAATCCAGGGTAATAATATTGAATAAATATTACAGTGAAAAAATCACTTGTATTTATTTTACCCCCCTTGGGAATCGAACCCGGGACCTCCAGAACGGTAGCCGAGCGTGCTGACCATTACACTACGGAGGCGGACATGTCACTAATTTAGACTTTGATATTTCATTCGCCCAATCGGCGAATATGTGTCGGTATTCAATTATCCCGTTAAAATTTTGACATGTACCATGTCTATGACTATAATTGCATCACAATCAAGTAAAACCAGCTCTGTTTGAAGGCTGTCACCTCAAGAATTTTGTTTTATTCATCCGATTTTGCCTTCGTATTGTTTGTTTATGATTATTTTTAATTTAATTTACATGTATGAATTGTGTACTTATCATTTCATTTTCCGGTATCACGTATTTTACACACATTTTATTTTATGGAGACACACAATGGTATGCGTAGGAATGCCAACAAAATCATTGTAAAACTACATTTATTTTAAAATAAACAAATATATATATATATATATATATATATATATATATATATATATATATATATATATATATATATATATATATATATATATATATATATATATATATACATATATATATATGTATATATATTTATATATATATATATTTTATACATATATATATATATATATATATATATATATATATATATATATATATATATATATATATATATATATATATATATATATATATATATATATATATATATATATATATATATATATATATATATATATATATATATATATATATATATATATATATATATATATACATATATATATTATATATATTATATATGTTGATACATTGTTCAACATAAACTCAGTGATCGATTTAATTAATGATAATTTGTACTATGAATCTGATGATAGACTGTTTATAAAGCAGGATATGGGGACTGGGTTGTATTAACATATATAATATGATGTTGATTTGATGTTGATTTGACGTTGGATTTCTTAAGTGATCATTTAATTTTTTTTTTCAAAAAATGTTAATGATTTTAGCATATAACCACCCACCGATATTTTTATGTCAACTGGTTTCGAGACGTACCCGTCTCTTCGTCAGGACAATCACTACCACAGCATGCTACCTTCCACCACCATAGCACCATTTACACAATCTTGCCACCGACCACTTATTATTTAAGTATTTTAAATACTTGATAATGCCAAGTTTTCCTCGGTCTTCCTCTGCTCCTATTACTAGCCTTTTACATTTGTTAAAGTATTATTATCTTCTAATTGATTGATTCAGCAGACACAATTCGTGGTAATATCTTTCCATTTTTAATTCTATTTTTATTGTTATATACTCACATTATGCCACGTGTTTGGATGCATTCTGCATCATTTTCAAACACCAGATGTTCGAATATTAAATGAGTGTGAGAAATGTGATATTATATGTATTTTTATTATGATTTAAATTAATTCATATAAAGCGCATATGCCAAATTCAAATTACATATTAAACCACTTTTTTAGAATAAAATTAATTGGTATGGCTTGTAATATATGTGTATTTCTTAACAGTTATAGGCATGGGTTTTCTTGTAGCTATTTATGTAAATTAGCTTTAAATGGACGCAATACTATCGTTATTCATTTGATTATATTTTCAGAATTACGCAACAAGTATATGTAACATTTGTATAAGTATTACATTCACTCCCAAATCAATTAAAAATATGTATTAAAAGACATTGACACAGATTGACCCTACTATGCATAAAATACTTTCGATTGGAATATTTCAAATTCCTTTTTAACGTTCATGTTGAAACTTTTTAATCTTCATATCTTATCTCAGCATTGCTTTAAACATATTTTATTGTTGATTGAAAATATAAATACACCTTAAAAAAACTAATAATTAGGTTAAGATTCGGAATAATCGGCGGGTGTATACCCTACCACTACGGGAAGCTGTGTGATGGTTTGTTAGTAAGTTAAATTTTAAATTATTGAGATATTAATAAAAGATTAAACTGCTCATATCTTTGAAAACAGAAACATCGTCATATGCAAAAATTAATTAAAGCAATACTGCATCAATAAATGTTTATCAAACAATTTGTTTCCTAACCTAACTTGAAAAGCTACCACCTTCACGACAAATAAAAAATAAAAATAAATCGAATGCATTCAAGATATCTGATCAATATAATGCTCAATAATATAATTTCTTTATAGACGTTTCAATACCTTCCAAATAGTATTGAGTTGAAATCTGTGCATAAAACTATAATAGTTCTCTTTTTTTCCAATTAAAAATTAACTAATTTTATAAAACTCCTATTTTAGAAAAACAGAAATTCTTTCGTGTTAAATTCAATGATTTTTTTACTCATATCAACCATCACATTAAATTTGACTACCACGGAGAAGACCCTATCAAGGAAAACATCAAAGTCGATTGAATGCTACATTTTTTTGAAATTGAACGAAAATGAAACGTAAGCTTATATTTCAGAGACATACTTGTAACGTTGTAAAATTTCATAAATATTTTGTAAACAAGAAATGTTTGTACATTTATATTCCAAATCCTTTACCAAGAAATATTAACATACAGTAAAAAAGCAATTGGATTTTCAAGAAATAATATTTCAGTAACAACATCGGATATAAAAAAATTGTTTTTGAAATGCAAAATGTACAAATTTTGTGAAAAATTATGAAATATAAAGTAATGTTTATTTTCCATTTTACATTTTCATATCAATGTATTTCAAAGTTCGAAAAAATATTATTTTATTTTTATTATTTGAAAAAAAGAGGGAAAACATGTCTTTTTTATACAATTGATTAAAAACATTAAAGTCTTTATTTTTATTGTTAAATCTAAATACTTCTCTCATTTTATTAAGAGTTTATAAAAAATTTAATATTTTTACTCAATATGATACTTAAAAATTAAATATATGACTTACGTAAGGTTCCTATTACGGATTGAATGTACACACTGGAAAAAACTAATACACAAAAAACAAGGGTATTATTTTTAGCCATTTTCAACACTTTTCACTTCTGCTAAATCAATAACAGAACTTGAACGTAATTGAAAATTCCTAGCGTAAGTTTGACGTCAGTAAAGTTTTCCTTGGACGGAGCACTGACGCGCCTTGGACACTCCAAGGAAGACAATTAAACAGCGGAGCCCATCACCATCGGTTTTTAAAGACCACTATTCCTCATTAGAGAAAGACCTTGATTCGTGCGACCATTCGTTTTCCTCACCTAAGATTGTGAACATTGTACACTGCATGAACATATTATTCGAATCAGATAAAACAATTAAATATAACATACTCGTACATATCGTAGTCATACAGGAGAAAGTGACCAAGTGTATTTTTTTTTACAAAACGTGAGTATTGACTATTTGATATCTTACTCGCTTAATATTGTTCTGAAAAAAATTCCAAACGATTTTAAACTTCGATGTACAATATATTGACATATTAAAAATGACTAACTGCATTGATTTTTTTTTCTTGCTAGGCAAAAGTGACTTAAATGGCCCTCCTGAACATTTTACGTTTTGTTAGTTGGTCACTTTCTCCTGTCCGACTACGATATATTCAAGTTCAGCAATCTATGACGATCTTTGCATAGATGTGATGATTGCATAGATATGATGTTAATTTATTCATCTCTGTAGTGTAGATCAGAAACTAACTAACCATCACGCTGCTTTCCGCAGGGGTAGGCAGAGAGAATAGAACGCCACTTCACTCTTTGCTTTGTCTTTGCAAACATTCTTGGCCTCCTCTACGTACATGCATCTTCTCATACATACCCGCCAATTATTTCAACTCCTAACTTGACGCTTTCAATTATTCGACATTCCTGATCATGACAAGTTTTTTTCGGTCTTCTTCTGCTCCCTTTTTCAAATACATTCACCTCGTAAAAGCTTTTATGTATTTCACAATCAAGATAATAATTTTTATAAACGATGTAAGAGTTAAAAAAATAACAATTATGTGAACACCAAAATAATATCGTCGAGTTTTATAAATCAAAGACATATGTTAAGTACGCATTAATTAAAATATAATTTAAGTGTGTTATTGACAAGATCCGTAGTTCTGAGAACTAGTCGTGTTTATTTTAATAAATTCATAAAGTGTTTTTAAATAAGTGTTTAATTTTTATATTTGAATCATCATCTTAGTAATTTGTACTAATAATCTTTTTACAACAGAACAGAAATATATTTTTTTCAACTGCAATAATATCATAAAACGTAAGAAACTGAGAAAGTGTAGCAAAATATGTATTTTCGAAAACATATTTACATTTATTTGCATGTTTCTATTCATCAAACGTTTTAATATAAAAAATCAGTTTATACGTTGTACGAAATTCATTGACAACACAATTTGCCGTGTTTTTTATTAGTAGCTTAATTATTAAATATTTTGAACAATACAATAATTTATTTAATAAAAAAGAAAATTTGTTTAATGGGATAAATATTTATTTAATTAAAAGCAAAAATTAAAAAATAGACTGTTGTCTTAAAAATAATCCTTTTGTCACATGTGTAAGATATTTAAAGTTGACTTTTTTTATTATTTTCTAGCCTTTCTAATAATATGATCATTCACTGCACAGCACATACATTATACACATATGACTTTTTTAAGTAGCGGATGTCACACCTTTTATAGTGTTCATATAAAATATATATTATAATGTACTATGTATGAACGTCATTACAATTAATTCAATTAAACAATAACTGCATTATAAGTATAGTGTAATACATTTTTATGAATTATTTTTAAATCGTAATATCCCCTACAGTGAAGTAAGTATATATATATATATATATATATATATATATATATATATATATATATATATATATATATATATGTATATATATTTAAATATATTATATATATATATATATATATATATATATATATATATATATATATATATATATATATATATATATATATATATATATATATATATATATATTTACATGTTTTATTCAATTATGTGTATATGAAGTAATATATGTAAACCGCGTTCATATACAAATATGGTATTATGCATTCTTCCTGAATTGTATTCTCATAAATATTTAAAACATGAGCATACTTAATTCCTTTAAAACTACCAAGTATCTTGAAACAATACGGTGCAAATGTTTTCCGTGAGACAAAAATCTGAAGGAAACTGAAAAATAAAATAGAGTTCAATTAAAAAGTTGTTTTCAAGTAATCCAAGTAAATGACGAATTAAATTATGCATTTTTTAAATTAAGTTAATTGAATCAATAATTTGGATAATTTTTTTGATTTGGCATTTACTTTGTGATAAGTGAACATTTTCATAAAACTACTTTTGATTTTATTAATGTAAAACGGCTTGTTTCAAGAACTACAGATGTTTTCATAAACAAATGAAAATACCAAGATTATATTTTCACCTAAGAACATCTGTGGATATTGAAACTAGTTGTGTTTAAATTAATATACTTAAAAGTAGTTTTGCGTATAATATTGTTCTATTTTTTATACAAATATTTCTAATGTATATATCATATGACCAGGTTGTTTTACCTTGAAAATCCAGTTAGATTTTAAATTAAAGCTGTTAATATTTATTTTCTCCGTCGAGTGATCAATAGATTACCATATTAACTACATATTGTTGATGATTCAACAACAAAAATTTTCGTATTTGCTATCACATTACGGATATACGTGCCAGGAATGTATTATGTAGGAAAGAAGTGCGTAGTTTAAAAAAATCCCGAGAAAATAGGCGACTCCGCAGTTTAGTGGTTAGTGCTCAGTAGTCATTTGCCAAAAATCCGATATGATCGCACCTGAAGTCATTGTTTTCAGTGATTTTCATTCATAAAGAGGAAAAATTTTTCTTCTATTCACATTCAAGAATATCAGTTTGATAAAGGGCATTTGTTTCATCGATTTGTTTTATTAATTGTTTTAGTTTTAATTTTTTAAATTACAATATGATAAAAAAGTTTTACATTCCGAAAATATTAAAAACAAGGGAGGAATAAACGTAAAATTCCTGAATTTGACTGACGATGACAAATTATACAAGAGTGACTTTGCAAAGATTATATTTGGTGCAAAATTTAACGTTAATTTCGTCTATAGATTTGACCCAAAAGTAAGCATTTTTTCTTCAATTTATAAGCTCAGTAAACTTTTAATATAACATTTTAGAATTGATAAATATTTTCAAAGTTTTAAACGCATTAAATTATCGACACATGTTAAGTATTAAAGTACAATATTTTTAGAAAAAGAGGAATATTTGTGTTTTTATTATCAACATAAATATTTCAATTTCATTCTATTTTTGTGAGCCTAAGCGGCCAATTATTAGAAATAGGTATCAAAATGGGGTAGAGTGGGTTCGAACCGAGAAACTCTGACTTAAGAGTTCGCGACACTAACCACGGGACCACAACCTGACACAATATAAACCAACATCTATTTTTTATGTCTCTTAGGAAATGCAATAGAAACATTATATTATGTATGTAAATATAATCTAATCTGATATCCTGCTATGTAATGTATGCTTTGTATTGTAGTATGTCATCACATTTTTAGCATAAATTTTCATTAATAAAATAAATAACTCAGTTTATATTAATTTTATCACCAGGAACATGGACAATAGCTCCTGCCCCCTCTTCAAAATTCAACGTCCCAAGGACCCAACTCTAAAATTTAGAATATGCTTCACATACGGTGTTTGAACAGGTGTCACAATACATTTTAGAAAAAGTCGTATTTACTAAGTAAAACACAAATTAAAAATTGATAGATTTTACCACATTGTGACTGCCAAATCAATGAATTAAATTTCATATCCGCTTGTACTTTTCTCGCAATCGGTTTTATGTGCTTGTTTTGTTGTTCTTTATGCAAATGGCTGAAGTTATCCATTCAAACTCAATATAGAATCAACATAGCATTGAGTGTTTGTTTACCCAAGAAGATTCAATTTAAATTTAAGCACATCAAAGCTTATTAATCCCCAGGCGGTTCGAACATTCAAATCCCACACCCTTTCAATTGGCGACTTAGAATAACACAAATAAATATACGTAGATGTTAGACATGGGACGTCGAATAAAAAAAATACCAACTGAATGACGACTTCTTCAAACAAATAGCCGTTACTTAAATAGGTTTTGAAATTTGATTATTCAAAGCTCAACTCAAGTATAATGCATCTTTTGGGAGCAATTTATATTATTTAACACCGTGCCTTCAAGGAATTAATGATTAAGATATCACTACGTCAATAGCAATACCGATATCATACATTAGAGTTGTTACAAGGACTCCGTTGTATATTGCCATTTCAGCTTTCGCTGATAGGAATATATTTGCTAAAACTGATTTCATTGCATCAATCACTCTTTTCCAAGTATTCATTATCTTTTTTTATATTTATTAATATTTCCATCCCTAGATATCAAACTTCTTAAATATACGGAATCTACCTGTTTCAAAATTTAAAAAAGCTATTTTTTACGAATTTTAACACTGTTTTCAAGTAAACATAATATCTTTCGGGAGCATATTATTCATGAATAATGAAGTCTTGAGAAGATATGTGCAAAAAGGTTTCCTCTTTCCTTCTCCGGAAGATTTTCTGTCGGAATTAGATTCCCTTCGCTGGGTGTATCTACCTTTATGGCGCTGGAAACCCGCCATTTGCCCCTTTCTGATATCAATGGTCACATTGCCCGGAGCTCGCGAAGTCTGGAAGTCCACTTTTATGACTTTTCGTAGCATACTTTCCAGCAAAGCATACTCTATCGTAGTTCTGATACCCTTTTCAACCACACGCCTCGTCAACCTTCTGTTGTGCCATTAAACCTTATGAAAGCATAATAGAACGTTGACGAAGTGTAGGCAGAAGACAGATCTCCTGGCTCCGGAATATACGAGATAAGACGGAAATCAGAACTGTCAAGGCGCTGTTTAGAGCTGCCCATGACAAGAACAATTAATTTTATGACATCATGGGGCTTGACAAGACACGCACAGAAGAAGATGATCCCCATACCTGTAATTAACGATCATGATCACGCAGTGACGTCAATACGATTGAATATCCTATGTACTATCGGGTGCGAAAAAGGATTGAAGAAAAAAATAAAAACATTGCGTATTTCTAGCTTCTCAAAAGTAACACATACCATCCCCATTTGGTAGCGAAAAAGGAACAGTTACGTCATATTTTTAGTCACAACATTTTGAGTGTGTCCAAATACTTGTTCACAAAATCTGGATTATCTCCAATTACACGAGCTATTTTCATATTATTTTTTGACATCTCATCAAAGATGAATAAAAATATAATATTATAATATTGATTTCAATCCAGGATTTGGACCTCATATACTAATAAAAGAGTTTCTGCTCAGTGAAAAGCTTCTTTTCATCTCACCAATAGAAGTCTCTAGTGAAGTTCTAGTGATTCAAGAACAATGTGTCAAAATTGGTTCACATGTATAAAAATTCCAAGAATTTGAGTAGTGTGGTTGTCAAAAATGGGTAGAATTGGTGAATGTTACACGTGTGTAAAGTGATCACTTAAACCAGCCTATAACGGTCGTCAGCCCCGTAAATGCCCAGACTTCCATATTCTTCTTCATCTTTGATGAGATGTCAAAAAACAATGTCATATTTTAAGTATTTTTATTTATTTTTACCAGGGCAGCTAAGAGTTATATAGCGATAGGTTGGTTGCGAATAAACACATCCTTTGACAATTTGAAATTTGAATGTCTCAGTAAAATAAGAGTGCTTGTTATTTATTCTCTCGTACATTTAGATAAATGTTTCTCTAGTTTGAACCTCAGTTATAAGGTTGTGGACCTTAGATCGAATGTACATTTATATTTATACCCACGATTCAATGCCTAATGTCAAAGACCGCAAGCAGATGACCATCGGCTTCTGTGATTTTTATTGAATATGTATATGACCTGTACATAAAGGTATTTACACACATTTATTAAAATCAACTGAAGGCAACCATGTCGTTGTTTGACCAAATAAAGTCTTAATAATTTAAATATTCTCACACATACTTTTTAATAATGACCGGATACATGCATTAATTATTCTAGCTCAAAAATATTTTACACATATCGCTCACACCTTTCAAGAACGTCATAAAAAAACGTATATTTTCAGTGGTGCGTGTTTTCAGAATGCCCAGAAAATGTACTATATCCCAGAAAAGAGGCATATTTTTAACTTAATATTTACCCGCTACAGGGCAGAAAGTGTTGTTTTTGCATTTTTAAGAAAAGGTATTATTTGATCATTTGTTTAATAAGCTTAATATTTTTCAAATGGAGAAAAAACCTTCAGTTTTTACCTCAGAAGATCTGTTGCACAGTAAAACGTTCAGTAAATGGTTTGATATTTATTTTTAATACATTGTATAATATTTTTAAACTTTAAAAACGTTGTCCTGAAAAATCAAGTTTTTTTTTATTTATGACGTTCTTGAAAGGAGTGAGTGATATGCGATATTTAAACCACATTTTGAATTCCATCAATCGATTTGAAATTTACATAAAAATTTAGTGTAGCCCACTTTGGTTAGATGGGAAAATAATAATAATAAAAAAACACTCATTTCCAATACATTATATGAAGCACGAAAAATTCATGAAACAACAATGCAATTGAAAACATTGAATGATGACAGCAGCTGTGTAAGAAGCATGCTGTTCGCCATGAGAAATGTTTGATTGCATGTGTTGCTATATCGTTCAAGAGATGGCTCTGCATTGCGGTAATAACGGCTGTTTGAAAAATATCTCTCGTAGGTTAAAATAGAAGTCACAATTTAAAATAAATAAAAACACGTGCCTATTTGAATGCAAATTTTCAAATCAACTAAATTATTAATTATTATTTAAATAGATTTATTTTAATGTTTATATTAAGTATAGGGAAAACGTCAAAAAGAAACAATTGTTAATAAATAAGTATTGTACGCTTTCTATGTTTTTGATGGAAAAAATATATTATTTGGTGAGAAAGTGGTAGTAAGGATTAAAAAAGGATGAAGAAAAAATATTAAATTTACAACTAGTAAAAACTCATAAATCAATTTAATTTAATTTAATAAAAAAAAACTTTTACATTTTTTCTTATGTTACTCTATCAACCACTGGATTTTATAGGTATTCCAAAGTATCAAAGAAGCAGACAAATTATGGATAGTCGTAAAAATAAAACACTTGTATAAGACTATTTATCAGGTTTATTAGTAATGTAAACATGACTAGTTTCGAGAATATAGTTTATATTACATATATTCTTATCAAAAAGTGAAAAAACAAACTGATTACGTCTAACAAAAGTGAGTTTTTTTTTCAATATAAAATCATGTTTTACCACAAATTTAATGCCAAATCAATAAATAATTGAATCTGAATAATCTCAATTTATAAATATATTTTTCTCAATTTAAAAAAATCTAACTTTCTAAAGTATTATTTAATACGGTAAAAATAAAATAAAAAAGTTTTAGTCTCGTGGAATGATTATATTGTTAAAAAAATACATATTTCCACACGATGATCGCGGTCAAGGATATCCATCGTGTGTACAAATAATAATACTGTAATATTTCACGTTAACTAGTTATTCGCACTCTCTGTAACGAGATACTGGTTTTAATTATTTGACCGTGAATTGGCTACTAGATTTGATAAACCACGATTTTACACCAAAACATCAATTTACATATTGAAACATACACACACACACATAACATAATTGAAATCAAATACATATCCAAAATAATAAAATCAATGCCAACTTTTAATTTAGAAATCTTCTACATAATCGGGAGTCATACAATATAATTTAGACCAACCTTGATTAATTTCATACAAATATGTTATATTGGCTTAATTTTAAATTATTCTGTGTTTATTTTAAGTAAATTTATTTAAGTTCACATGTCGCTCACTCCTTTAAACAACGTCATATATTTTAAAAAAATCGTCAATTTTCAGTTGTGCATGTTTTCGGAATGCCCAGAAAATGTACTTTATCCCAGCAAAAGCGGCACATTTTTAACTTAACATTTACCCGCTACAGGGCAGAAAGTATTGTTTATGCATTTTGGAGAAAAGGTTTTGTTTTACTATTTTTTAAGTATATTTTAGAAAAGTGTTATTTAACAGACACTTTTATTTGTATGCAAGTTCTAAACCCGGATTATTTTACATAATATGGAATATCTGAGAGTCTGATAATATCTTTTTTGCAGCTCATACTTTGAACAGTTATTTTAATCATAAAATTTTGATTGTATCTTAATACTTGATCACAAGTTTCTCTATTTAGGAGTTACTTAACATTTTGTATGTATTTGGGCACACTCTAATTGTGATCTTTATGTTTGGTGGTTGATGGATCCATGATCATTCATTTTTATAAACCGAACAAAAAAATATTTTTTGACTCAAATAGCTCCAAACTGCGCTTTGAATCGTCGATGCGTTATTGCTTTTAATAGACTGTGAGCAAATACGGTTTTTACTTCTTAACATTGATGAAAAATAGTAAATACACTACCGTTTGAAATCTTCAAGGTGACAGTTAACCCATACAACCTCAATTTACGATCAGCTAAACTATTTTCAGGACTTTTTTAGCATCCTACAACCTTATTGGATAGTGATGAAAAGATATATTTACCATATACAGTCTGTTCACATTTATTTTACCTGTATTTTTTTTTAAATTATGTATTTATACCACCAAATAAATAATTTTTAAAATGTTCACAGTTATTTGGCTTTATTTTTTAAATTATTAATACTGCCAAATGAATAATAAAAAAACGAAGGTAAAATAACTGTGAACAGACTGTATAGACTTTAAATTGCACCCCTATAATGCTTTAGGATTCTTGTATTCAGTGGTGAATTTTCCTTTGTAACTCCAATTAGTAGGACTTCTTCCACAACAATACAGCAAAAGTTTTTTTTAATGGGGATAAAGAAACCAGGAAAATTATGTTAACAAAAGACCTTCAATAAGATGTTCGGAAAATGAAACACGATAAAGTCGGTGGATTAAAAAATATTTTGTTAAAGAAAATCGTTCGTTGTAAGGTAAAGATAAATTTTTACGTACAAGCGTTAATTTTAATATGATAGAAATTTACATTTGAGTGTGAAAATGCGAATCTGAAAATCCAAGGCCAAGGTTTTCTTTACATAATATTTATCAAAAATAAAACAAACGTTTTTTCGGTCATTAATAAATCATTGAAAATTGTGCATATACACCTTTTATTTTTATACGTGCAATAAAATATTCAATGAAAAATTTTACAAGGAAAAAACATTATATTATAACAAATTACTTCAAAACAAACAAAAAAACAGAACGAGAAAAAAGATAAATACTAAAATAAAGTAGAATCCCATTCTTTGAAATGTTTAAATGAGATAAATATACATTTTTCCTCATATTATGAACTTGTTTAAAAGCTTAATTTTGTTTCGATTTTACTAAACAAGTTTTGATGCAAAACCTGCGTTCAATATTCATACGATTTTCAGTGGCCAACAATTAGTGAACTTTTTAGTATCGTCATAATTCATCATTTAAAAACAAACAGTCCTTTTATTGTAAAAAATATAAATTCCCAAATAATTACATGAGACACACAATTGTTTTTGCCTGATTTTCTTTTCTCATATTTTAAAAGATTATTGTAGTTTTATTATTGTTTTGCCTAAATTGTGTCTTGGTTGACAAATTTAAATTTATTTTGAGAGCCCAGTCCGGTTTTTTTTTTAATTAGGGGAATAATTTGTGTTTTTATTATTCACACAAATATTTCAATTTCATACTATTTCTGTGAGCCTTAGTGGCTCATTATTAGAAATAGGTTTCTAATTGTGGTAGAGAGGGTTTTTAACTATGATTTTATTAAAACACTCGAAAATTAAATTACGTTTTTTGTTTTTGTTTTATTTACTTTTAAATATTTGACTTCGCCTCTTAATTTAAAAGCCTGTCTTTGAATGACAAAATTACGCAGAAACTGATGTCAGATTTAAAAATAAAACTCACTAATGGAATATAATCTCACCTGCAAACTCCAGATTTTATCAAACCTGTATTAAATCCACCTCCGGTTCAGGTTTCAATTCCAGTTCCAAATATTTCATTATTATCTACATGGGACATATTGTGGGGGTTCAAGCGTCCTAATTAAAAAATAAATGTCATTGCATTGGAAAGGTCAGGAGATAAAAAAATCACTGCAATTATTCCTGGTTTGCAATCGTTAATGAGGTCAGTTTCAGGATATGATTCATGATAGCGGTATGTTAGATAAACGTGGTAGCATCGGTTCCCACGAGAAAATTGTTATTTTGGTTTAAAAAAAATTAAAACGACGCAGATACATATCATCGTATCTAATTGAAGATACATATAAGCTAGTATACAAACAAATGTGATTGCATTTTATTGAAAAAATATGTTATTAATGTTGTACCTCTGTACGATGAAGGTCAATCAATTAATTAATAATATTGTTTATTGATTTATTATTAACCCTCTCGTACATTTTTTTTTTATAAATTAGTAAAAAATCTATCACGCTGAAGCTAGTCAAATGCCAGGTCGCAAGCCCTGGGAAGCGCCCTTAAGGTAGTATTTTACGAATGTGGCGCTATATTAACTATCAAAATTTATTATAATTATTTTTCCCGGACTTCCTTCTTCTTTCATATAAAGAGGAACGATAGATCTTTCATATCAAGTTGAGACACCTGTAAATTCTTTGTGGTAGCTCGCTCAAAACGCCGATGACATCCAATGAAAAAAATAATAATTGTACAATTTATTTTAAAATATGTTGATGATAGGCGTTTTGGGTTAAAATTTCTTATCGCTTATGCTACGGAAGCGCAAATGTGTAATACTTGCAAAATTCTCCTTTATGGATTCACCGCTATCATGACATTCCGCTATACATGGTTCGAAAGAGCAGACATGTGATTTACATCAGTTCAATCCTTTGCAGTTTGAACTTAAATACGAAGTCATTTTTTGCGCGTATTTATTAATTACAAGGAAAAAATCACAAACAAATAAACTTTTTGATATCAATCAATTCAATACAAGTGCTAACATTCTACTAATATATGCAGTTTAGTTAAGAAGTTTTTTTATGAATCAAAAACCATTAAGGATTGTTAAGTGAAGATTAATTCATATTTCACATAGAAAATTATGAGTGAAATGAAAGTTTTTCTTGTGTTTTGCTTCGGTGAGTTTTATAACCCTTTTGTTAATAAATTACATCCGTGTAAAAAGTATAAATAAATATATTTATATACTATACATATATATATATATATATATATATATATATATATATATATATATATATATATATATATATATATATATATATACAATATATATATATATATATATATATATATATATATATATACATATAAATAAATATATATGTATAAATATATATATATATATATATATATATATATATATATATATAAATATATATATATATATATATATATATATATATATATATATATATATATATATATATATATATATATATATACATATAAATAAATATATATGTATAAATATATATATATATATATATATATATATATATATATATATATATATATATATATATATATATATATATATATATATATATATATATATATATATATAAAAAATGCAGTGCCTTATGTACCATTGGACAAGAGAAAAAGATAAATAATATTCCTTCAAATACACATACCTATAGTACATACATACCAATAATAATAACAATAGTTATGTACAACGTGATAAAACATTAACCATCTTTTTTACTAGCGATGCTCTTTGAGTTAGTTTTCTTTAAAAACAAAAAAATAAATTCCTTTGATATTTTTATCACTAAATCCACAGTGGTAGCAAAAAGAAAATGGATTGATATCATGCTCCAAAAAGTTCCACTTTGATCAAATGCATAAACGACAGTAAAGAAAACGTTTGTTTATTTAGCGAAAAAGAACATTCAAAACAGTGGCGTGCATACATTATTAAAAGACTTTAATCGGGGTAGGTAGTGAATAGTTTTGGGTAGGATCTAGTTATCTTTGCAGAAGATTTCTATCAATAGCCTTAATAACGAATCAAAAGTTTGACTTTTGAAATGGAATATTAAAAATATTTAATTGGGTACAACCGCGTATTATTTTCTTTTACCGACGTGTCGACCATTTATCACAGTTATCCTTATCCTTCACCCTTCAACGTACCAAGGACATAATATAGACTTTAGACTTTATTTTTGACAACATTTAGACATTGCCTTTTTTATTCAATAAAATAAATGCATCCGAACACGTGTCACAATAGATTCAAAGAAAAAGTTGTATTAACGAAGAAAAACCGAAATACTTTTTTTTAATTCAATATATTTATTATACTTAGTTTTTTGAGGTTTTTATCTTAATTTTTTAGTACTGTTATTTATTTACTATGAACTTTGAGATAATAAGATGTTAATGAAGATAATATTACTAACATTTTGAGTAAATATTTTCTTATTAAATAAACAGCAATACGGAAGAAAACAAAATATATTTTAAATACATCTGTTTGAAAATAAGCATGGATCTGTATTGAATAATCTTATTTTAAAACTTGTTGTTGTGAGTTTGATATTTAATGTTTCGTTTATCAAGAGCTATTTCTGGTCGTGAGTCTTTGGGTCATTATTTTATAAATAAACGATGATGAACGAACGTTCCTACTGTTTATATTTTATTATCAATCTACTTACATATTTCGATTAATTATGACATATGTACAGATATTGTAAAAAAAATCTAGTATATAAAACAAAGATTTAACTTTAAAATTGTATATTGTAATCTAAAAATTAAGATATTTTTTCATTGCCAAGAAATAAAATTGATAAACGTAATTATGGGTGCTCAATTTTAAGTCGTATGGTAAATACAACATTTTGAGTGTGTCCAAATACTTGTTCACAAAATCTGGATTATCTCCAATTACAGGAGTTATTTTCATATTACTTATTGATTTTGTGAACAAGTATTTGGACACACTCAAAATGTTGTAAATAAATTATCTGGTCAAATTATAAGCTTAATCATAAAAATGAAAATGGTATTTTCTGGCGTTTCTCATGTGTGTGATTATAATCCAGGATTCGGATCTCACATACTAATATAAGAGTTTCTGCTTAGTAAAAACCTTCTTTACATCTCACCTATAGATGTCTCTAGTGAAGTTCTAGTGATTCATGAACAAGGTTTCTAAATTGGTTCATATATATAGAACTTCCAAGAATTTGAGTAGTGTGGTTGTCAATAATGGGTAGAATTGGTGAATGTTATACGTGTGTAAAGTGATCACTTAAACCAGCCTATGACGGTCGTAAGCCCCGTAAATGCCCAGACTTCCATATTCTTCTTCATCTTTGATGAGATATCAAAAAGTCGTATGGTAAATATTACAGAGTACAAAATTTTCACTTTGATCCGCTGTATACATTTTTTTCTGAATAAATGAGAAAAGTTATTATGAAATTAATATGGTGGTGATTCTTATAGATTTTTAAGACATATTTAAATATTAACTTCAAACAACAACACCAAAAAAATGAAAGAGAATTTGCATGTTAGAAATGAAACTTTTTAGGTTCTAGAAACAGTTCATTTTATGCTTTACTTTCTTTGCATTTGTTGACGATTTCATTATTTCAGGATAAGAAAGTGGCCATGTTGCATTTGGTATTTGAAAAACTGTATTCATTATTTTTTTTAATGTATTTATAAATAATATAATAATAATTAAACCCTTATCCGCACCCCAATGGTGCATAGGGCACTGCATCATATAAACGCAATGGTATCTTGATCGTTTATACATGAAGGAAAGGTGATCAGCCCTCCGCTTCAGGTACCAGTCCAGGGTAATATTGAATAAATATTACAATGAAAAAATCACATGTATTTATTTGACCCCCCTGGGAATCGAACCCGGGACCTCCAGAACGGTAGCCGAGCGTGCCGACTATTACACTACGGAGGCAGACAAATTAATTTATAAATAGTAATCTATTTTCATTTATTCATACTGTAAGAAAGTAATAGCTGAAGTATGAAGCAAATAATTTGAACAGCATTTTTTAATATAAATAACGAGAGAATACTGCGTCGATGGTTGTGCTTGATCTGGTTGTAGATTGACTTATGCATTAATAAGATAAAATATACTTGAATATACTAGAAAAAAACATGTGAAAAACTCACCTTTGTGAAATAACTACCAGGAGCATAGATAAAGGTTACAGGCCAGGTGATATATTTAATGATCAATCACATGCAACGCGCACATTGTTAGTACCCAATTAATATTCTCCGGGAGCCATCTAGAGTAAGTACCTTCGATAATTTTCCTTGGCAAATCCAGATTTGCATCGCAAAACGTGTAGATTTATTCAAGTTCAATGTTTCTGTATTAGTAAGATAATAAATTGAATGTTAAATGATAATATACACTAATCACGCTATGACACTGCGCATAATAACCATGATTGTCTAAGCAGAATCACGTTGTAAATAGCGTTAATTGTTTCTTGAAATTAGATATTTGTGCACGAGCAATAAGCAACTTGTTAACCTTTGGCCTTACCTGAGAAGATTTTAAAGTATGTAATTTTTTTTACAAACAAATAAAGATAATATTTGCTTTTCAAAATAATACGTACGTGATAATTATTTTCTGTCATGTGCTCCGCCGCGAGTCCTCCAAAATACGTAGCCAAACATACTACTAGTATTTTTTTGACATCTCAATATAGAAGATAAGAAGAATATGGAAAAATGGGTATTTACGAGGCTAACCCATCAAAAGCTGGCTTGTGTACACGTGTAGCATTCACCATTACCTATGATTGACCACAACACTGCTCAAATTTTTGAAACGTATACATATATCATATTTAGTCCTTAAAAATACAAAATATACTTTATACTTTTTACGAAATGGAAAACCGGATTTAAACGCACCCAAAATGTAGTTAATAAAATAACTGAAAAAATTATAAAACTCATAAAAATTTAATCATGTTTTTAGGCGTCTCTCAGTATGTGAAATAATTTGGAAAGCATATTGCATACGTTTAAATGGGTTACTAAAAAAGCTTACTCAAATCAACCATAGATTTTGCCGAGAGCTCACATATGAATGCACTTAGATATTTAATAAATGTATTTGGCAGGCGCTGTGGCGTACTTGGTAGACGCTCGACTGCGAAACTGGCATCGCGGGTTCGATTCCCGCCAATTGAAAAATTAATTCAAGAGTTATTTTAAATTGGATGTTTATGATGTATTTTTTACACTCACCTTCCCTATCCTTAGTATCCTACTTGCAGACAAGCATCTAAAATAGACGCTTTGCGGTCTATTCCTTTTTTCAATTTTTAAAAAAAAATTATAAATGCGCTCCGTATTTAACTTTATCCAGAAAATGACAAAATCGCTTTTATTTCTGGCTAATGAATCGATTTGGTGACACGATGTCACAGATCCATCGCAACCTTACAACTTTTAACGTTACGACCTTTAGGGTGCTAAACGTCTGTTTTAAATTTCATTAAGCCTTTCAAACTCATCCAATCTATTCAGATTGTTGAATTTTAATGTCGTTCATTCGCAAATGAAAGACGTTTTGCAGACGTCAATTGTATTAATCTAAACAAATTGTTTTCGACTCACACCCGTCACTTGTATTAGAATTTCAAGATAAGAAAAAGTAAACATTCCACAGGTTTAATATAACGAGATTTTCTGAATGTCATCGGTATCTCATTATTTAAAACAAATTGAAAATAAATAAATAATTATATTATTATTATTGCGAACGAAAATAAATGAAATAATATTCGAAAACTCTTCAATTTATATTTTTCAATTTAAGTTATACTTAGGCATTTTTTACAATGATTAAAGAAAACACTTGTTTTTATCCCGCTGACTTTCCCCTCTCCAAATAATAAAACCCTCATCCGCATCCCAGTGGTGCATAGGGTACTGCGTCATATAAACACAGTGTTATCTTGATCGTTTACACATGAAGGAAAGGTGATCAGCCCTCCGCTTCAGGTACCAGTCCAGGGTAATATTGAATAAATATTGCAGTGAAAAAATCACTTATATTTATTTAACCCCCCATGGGAATCGAACCTAGAACCTCCAGAACGGCAGCCGTGCGTGCTGACCATTACACTACGAAGGCGGACAAAATTACTCATTAAGGACATATAATTTTAATAACTTATAATAATCTTAACATTCAAAATACCCTAATTGAAAGTGTCGATTCCTCTAATTCATGAATATAGATTGGTAAAAATATTCTCCTATTGGAGAAAGCGGACATTTCCGTGAATGTGTTCTTTGTTATAAAAATTCAATTACATATAATTTTAACAACAACTTAACATTCAAAATACCCTAATTGAAAGTGTCGATTCCTCTAAATCATGAATATAGATTGGTAAAAATATTCTCCTATTAGAGAAAGCGGACATTTCCGTGAATGTGTTCTTTGTTATAAAAATTCAATTACATATAATTTTAACAACAACTTAACATTCAAAATACCCTAATTGAAAGTGTCGATTCCTCTAAATCATGAATATAGATTGGTAAAAATATTCTCCTATTAGAGAAAGCGGACATTTCCGTGAATGTGTTCTTTGTTATAAAAATTCAATTACATATAATTTTAACAACAACTTAACATTCAAAATACCCTAATTGAAAGTGTCGATTCCTCTAAATCATGAATATAGATTGGTAAAAATATTCTCCTATTAGAGAAAGCGGACATTTCCGTGAATGTGTTCTTTGTTATAAAAATTCAATTACATATAATTTTAACAACAACTTAACATTCAAAATACCCTAATTGAAAGTGTCGATTCCTCTAAATCATGAATATAGATTGGTAAAAATATTCTCCTATTAGAGAAAGCGGACATTTCCGTGAATGTGTTCTTTGTTATAAAAATTCAATTACATATAATTTTAACAACAACTTAACATTCAAAATACCCTAATTGAAAGTGTCGATTCCTCTAAATCATGAATATAGATTGGTAAAAATATTCTCCTATTAGAGAAAGCGGACATTTCCGTGAATGTGTTCTTTGTTATAAAAATTCAATTACATATAATTTTAACAACAACTTAACATTCAAAATACCCTAATTGAAAGTGTCGATTCCTCTAAATCATGAATATGGATTGGTAAAAATATTCTCCTATTAGAGAAAGCGGACATTTCCGTGAATGTGTTCTTTGTTATAAAAATTCAATTACCAAGGGTATAAATTGATTTCAGGGTTGTCACTCGCGGTGTCCAAACCGTTCCCCCAAACCGTGCCCGCCCTGGCCTGCTTTAGGGCCGCCTGCGAGATGGAGGACCTCGGACTGCCGTTCTGCGCCGTGGACGCCAATGGACAAGCAAGGACGTTCTGGAGCATGTGCCAGCTGGAAATGACAGCTTGCAGGGATAACACAAGTAACTTGCTTAAATATCTATATTAATATACCACCGACAAGTTTTTCACTGTAATATTTATTCAATATTACCCTGGACTGGTACCTGAAGCGGAGGGCTGATCACCTTTCCTTCGTGTGTAAACGATCAAGATAACACTGTGTTCATATGAAGCAGTGCCCTATGCACCATTGGAGTGCGGATAAGGGTTTAATTATTTATTTCAAATATACCACCGACAAGACAAGGTGGCTTGGTGGGTCTCTGCAAAAAAAAAGTTCTAAAGATGTATAAATTGTGATTTGAATATATGTATTAAAAAAAAAAATAAATAAATAAATAAAATTAAAAAATTAACAACATTTTTAGTGCCAAATACTTGTTCACAAATCTGGATTATCTCCAATTATAGGAGTTAATTTTCATATTATTTTTTGACATCTTGGATATGGAATTATAATAATAATAAATAAATTTGGATAACTTGTATAGCGCGATTTTTGTAAAATAATACCTCAAGGGCGCATTCATCTCAAGGGAAGTCTGAACATTTACGGGGCTGACGACATAGGCTGGTTTAAGTCATCACTTTACACACTTGTAACATTCACCAATTGCACCCATTATTGACAACCATACTACTCAAATTCTTGTTCTATATATACGATTCAATTTCGAAACATTGTTCTTGAATCACTAGAACTTCACTAGAGACATCTATTGGTGATATGAAAAGAATAATAATTTGTCAACCTTTTAATTTAAAAATTAAGCACAGAATTACATAATGAGTTTTATTGTGTGACGATTTGTGGTCCCGTGGTTAGTGACGTAGACTATTCAGTAAAAGATTCTCCGTTCGAACCCACTCTAACATAATTTGATACCTATTTTTAATAATGAGCCGCTTAGGCTCACAGAAATAGTATGAATAACTTTAATGGGATGATGTTAAATTAATAGCTTTAATGAGATGATGCTAAATTATAAACTTTAATGAGATGATTTAAAATTATTAGATTTAATAAGATGATGTAAAATTATTAGCTTTAATGAGATGATTTTAAATTATTAGTTTTAATGAGATGATGTTAAATTATTAGCTTTAATGAGATTTTGATGAATAATTTATTGAATTGAGAACTTCAACTGTATTTTAAATTATTTATAACAAACATTGTTTTTAACGACATTTATTTTTGGTACTTTTTTCCAACCAGTTTTGATAAACATCCTACCATCTTCAGAGATAGATATGTACTTATCCATCTCTGAAGATGAAAAGGCGTTTGTCCAAAACCGGTTGGAAAAAAATGCCAAAAATGGAAGTCGTAAAAAACGACGATCTTGATCTATTTTGTAATGTTTTTAAAATGTGCCAAAAAGCATCAGAAAAAAACATTCAAAGCATGTTTTAAAAGAAATTCGTGGAAAAAGTAAACTCGTAAAATGATTATTTTTTTATCTTTTGTTTCATGCCTACAGACAAACCTTTGATAAAGAAGCTTTGCGGGTTACTCTTCAAAAAAATATGGGAAAGCGTTCACTTTAATTGATTGAAAATTCAAATGAATAAAAATCCCTAAAAATACAAATTATTTTTCAAAAATTCCTCAACAACCATTAATCATTTCATATCGTAGCTCACAAAGGTACTGAATGTATTTTGAATAATGGATACCATAAATTTAATCAACAACACTTCATTTTTGATTTCGTCTCGATAAATACTTTTCCTCGCACAATAATTTATTGAATTCATTGATGAGAAAAAAAATTCAGACAATATTAGAGATTATTATTTGATATCGATTTAATTCTATGTTTTATATGCCTATTGATTATATTACAAAATGATAAATCAAACACTAATTAATATATTCAGTTCACTAAATAACCGTTGAAGATTCGATTTTTTTTATTTCGACTTTTGCTACTCAGTATTTGAATTTTAGTTTGAATCCAAATACAATACCATAAATTTGATTAATAATCGTATTTATAAATCAAATTTACATATATACATTTATATATATATATATATATATATATATATATATATATATATATATATATATATATATATATATTATATATATATATATATATATATATATATATATATATATATATATATATATACATATATATATATATATATATATATATATATATATATATATTTTTATATATATATATATATATATATATATATATATATATATATATATATATATATATATATATATATATATATATATATATATATATATATATATATATATATATATATATATATATATATATATATACATATATATATATATATATATATATATATATATATATATATATATAAATATATATATATATATATATATATATATATATATATATATATATATATATATATATATATATATATATATATATATATATATATATATATATATATATATATATATATATATATATATATATATATATATATATATATATATATATATATATATATATATATATATATATATATATATATATATATATATATATATATATATATATATATATATATATATATATATATATATATATATATATATATATATATATATATATATATATATATATATATATATATATATATATATATATATATATATATATATATATATATATTTTTATATATATATATATATATATACATTTTTATATATATATATTTGACATACTTACATATATATATATATATATATATATATATATATATATATATATATATATATATATATATATATATATATATATATATATATATATATATATATGTATATATATATATATATATTTATATATTTATATATATATATATATATATATATATATATATATATATATATATATATATATATATATATATATATATATATTTATATATATATATGTATTTGTATATATAAATATTTACATATAAATGTTACATGCTTAAATTATTGGCGAGAAAAATGATTTTTTAACTATCACAAAATATTTATTGAATCTTGAAATTTATTGAACAACTTCAACAAATTTTTATTGAATGTGGATAAACATCTTTTTATAACTAAATTTTGAAATTCACCAATTCAATAACAGACAGTTTTTTCTTGAGATTAATTATTACTTCAAAACATCTACTTTATCAAAATTCTTATATTTGAAGTACATGATAGAAATCTCAAATGGGTATTTTTTGTGTTGAAAGGCAGTGAGAGAAAAGGGAATCAGTGAAGTGGAAATATTATTTGAAGAAACTTTTAGATGGCTCAATTAAAAATATATTAATTAATTGAAATATGTTTTTAACGATCAAGGTTCTCCATTTGATTGTTGTAATACATTTTCGCCTTTATTTTTTTACGAAATGTGTGATTATTTTCTATTTGGTGATTGGCGTGTTCTTAAAAATTAAGATATTTAGTGATTTCAAACAATGTTGTTTATAAAATGGAAAGTAACAATGTTTACATTTTGATATTTACCTTTTTATATCAACACTTTATGTCGTATTTGAAACCAATGTTTTAAAATGTCAAATAATTATCTCTTCCTTATGTTTGAAGTAAAAATATTTACATTTCATTGCATATTATAAATATGTTATCAAGCTCTGCAGCTCATGTTTGTAATATTATAAATCTGTATAAATGTTTAAATATACTGAAGGCCATGATAAATAAAATAAAATACTTAAATCCGTAATTTTAAAATATTATTAAAGGATTCAAACAACAGATAAACGTCATATATATATATTTTTTTCAATAATGAGTGTCCGATACGATCTCTGTTTTTCCTAACGTGTAACACTGTGCATATGTGTGTATATAATATGTACGTTGTTTAAAAAATACGTATTTAATTCTCTTTCATAATATTCTATCATTTTCACTGAAATTCTTTCAGTTTTTATGACATTTTTTCTTTTTCAGTTTATGCAGTTATACGTGAAGAAGAATGCTGACATAATCAACACTTCAAGAAAACATTGACGACATCTTTTGAAAATATTTATAAAAACTCTTCCCTCCAAATATCAGAGCTCTGATTGCCATGAGTGATGTTGTTTTTTAAGTTGTTCGGACTTATATATTGAATTATTTTACTACACCATATTTATTTATATTGCCTTTACATTGATATAACATTTAATTTTATTATGTAAAGATGATTATGTAAATAAAACAAAAACAAAAAATTAGAAAGCAAAAAATATATAATACATGCAGTCCTTTCAAACTCTATCGACTATAGGAATCCTTTTATTATTAGTTAATTAATTTGGCCAGTTAATTTATTTACAACATTTTGAGTGTGTCCTAATACACGTTCACAAATCTGGATTATCTCCAACTAAAGGAGTTATTTTCATATTATTCTTTGACATCTCATCAAAGATGAAGAAAAAATGTACTAATAAAAGAGTTTCTATTCAACAATAAAGCTTCTTTTCATCTCACCAATAGATGTCACTAGTGAAGTTCTAGTGATTCAAGAACAACGATTCGAAATTGGTTCATATATATATATATATATATATATATATATATATATATATATATATATATATATATATATATATATATATATATATATATATATATATATATATATATATATATATATATATATATATAGAACTTCCAAGAATTTGAGTAGTGTGGCTGTCAATAATGGGTAGAATTAGTGAAATTTACACGTGTGTAAAGTGATCACTTAAATCAGCTTATGACAGTTCAGCCCCGTAAATGCCATGACGTCCTTAAATTTTTTTATCTTTGATGAGATGTCAAAAAATAATGGTAATCCTTTTTTTAATCTGTCCAAGAATGAGTTTTTTGCTATTTTTTTAACTTGTTATAATTTTACATCATAGTAGATGCTACAAGCAACATATTTGCTTAAATAAAAAAACATATATTTACACCAGTAAACACTATTTGATTTGTGATTAAATTATTTCAATACAACCACAAATATTAGTACAAGTGCCATTTTTTTATATAAATGTCCGAACATGTACGGACCATACTTGTACAGCCATACTCCTTTGAGGAAATTTTGGTGCGGCCGTACATGTACGGCCACACTCCTGGACAGATTAAAAGTCACATAGCTTATTAGTCCATGCAAATTAGATAAATCAAACTATTTATATCTTCACCCCTGTTTTTTTTTCAACATTAGAATTCACTGGCACCTCAACTAGTTTAAATGGTTATATTAAAAATATAAAATGACAAAAATAAGACTTTAGTATTTTCATTTTTAAAACCTTTTTAATAAATCATGAATCCTTACAATTTTTTTAATGTGTACCATAATATTGAATGTGATTTTGCGAGTAAAAAATATTTTTAAGATAAATGTGATGGTATTTTTTTACGTTGTGTGGTGACGACAGCCTTACTCCAGTACCTCCGGGACATTCTCCATCACTTATTTTGGAGAAAGCTGAAACATAAAAATAAACATTCAGTGTTTTTTTTACTATTTATCAGTGTATTTTTTATTTTACTTTTTAAATTATAAATTCATGAAAAATCTTAAATTTATCTAACTAATAAACTACCTAATAATCACGCTGTTTCTCTGCAGGAGTAAACAGAGATAATAGAACGCCACACCACTATGTCTTTGCAAACATTCTTCACCTCTCCACATTCTAGCTTCTCTTCAAACATCCCCGCCGATTCTTCTGACTCTTGACCTGACTGATTTCAAGTATTTGACAAACTAGATCATGCCAAGTTTTGCTCCTATTACCAACCACATTCCCTCTCTTCACTTATTAGATTCGCATGCCCAAACCATCTCACACACCTTAAATTTGATCGATAATGCTTATCTTAGCGTTGCATTCTTTCTGTACATCACCATTCAAATATCTATCATACAACGTTTTGTCTCTGCTCCTAATTCCTGCTACATCACCTCATTTTTGCTCTTCTACTCCTCTCAAATCTATCTCAATCTACTATAAAATATACTCGTATTCAGAAATCGTATGTCGCTTATATTATTTAAAATTTATATCCACTTATCTATTGTTGTAATACCGTAATGTAATAATGATACGGAAATGTTATGATGATGAGGAATGGATCAAAACACTTAACACAGTACGGCTGTCCAAACTTAAAACACAGTAAGGGACATTTTTTGTAGTACGTTTTTTTTGCATTTTTGGACTAAGTAGCATCTACTTATTTAAAAAAATGTCCCTTACTGTGTTTTGAGTTTGGATAGCCGAGTAGGTTTAGTGAAATAGTGGTATTTACCACAGAAATTAAAAATTGAATGATATTATGTATATTTTTAATAGATATCCACTCATCTAGCATTGTAACAACGTAATGTGATGATGATACGGACATGTGATGATAATGCGGAATGAAACAAAACACGCGACACAGTAGGTTTAAAGAAATAGTGGTATTTACCAAGTGAAACTGAAATTAAAAATGGAATGATTTATTTAATTTTTAATTGATATCCACTCATCTAGCATTGTAACAACATAATGTGATTATGATACGTACATGTGATGATTCGGAATGAATCGAAATACGTAACAAAGTAGATTTAAAGAAATAGTGGTATATACCAAGTTAAACTGAAATTAAAAATGGAATGATATTATTTATATTTTTAATTGATATCCTTTCATCTAGCATTGTAACAACGTAATGTGATGATGATACGGACATGTGATGATAATGCGGAATGAAACGAAACACGTGACACAGTAGATTTACAGAAATAGTGGTATTAACCAAGTGAAACTGAAATTAAAAATGGAATGATATTATTTATATTTTTAATTGATATCCACTCATCTAGCATTGTAACAACGTAATGTGATGATGATACGGACATGTGATGATAATGCGGAATGAAACGAAACACGTGACACAGTAGATTTACAGAAATAGTGGTATTAACCAAGTGAAACTGAAATTAAAAATGGAATGATATTATTTATATTTTTAATTGATATCCACTCATCTAGCATTGTAACAACGTAATGTGATGATGATACGGACATGTGATGATAATGCGGAATGAAACGAAACACGTGACACAGTAGATTTACAGAAATATTGGTATTAACCAAGTGAAACTGAAATTAAAAATGGAATGATATTATTTATATTTTTAATTGATATCCACTCATCTAGCATTGTAACAACGTAATGTGATCATGATACGTACATGTGATGATTCGGAATGAATCGAAATATGTAACACAGTAGATTTACAGAAATAGTGGTATAAACCAAGTGAAACTGAAATTAAAAATGGAATGATATTATTTATATTTTTAATTGATATCCACTCATCTAGCATTGTAACAACGTAATGTGATCATGATACGTACATGTGATGATTCGGAATGAATCGAAATATGTAACACAGTAGATTTACAGAAATAGTGGTATAAACCAAGTGAAACTGAAATTAAAAATGGAATGATATTATTTATATTTTTAATTGATATCCACTCATCTAGTGTTGTAACACCGTAATATGATGATGATGTGGAAATTATGATGATCCGGAATGGATCGAAATACGTTGTTACGTATTTTGTTAAGTAGATTTGAATAAATAGTGGCATTTACCAAGAGATATTAAATAAAAAATGGAAAGATCAAAGAAAAAAGGAAATGATTAATTAATAAAAAAATAATTTCAATTACTTTCGCTCTTGTCGCAGTTGTAGTTGTTCATGACGCACAGGTTCCCGAAGGACTGGGGTTTGACTCCCTGTTTACCAGCACAGATTGGTTTATACTCCGCGCCAGAGCATTCTCCCATGCAGGCCTTCTTCCTGGCGGCTTCCTTCTTAGCCTCCTTCAGGTCCTTAGCTGGTGACCCCATGGCCAAAGCCACCAAGCAGAGAGCTGTAATATAACACACAAAGTATATTTCAGATTCAATTTTTGTACTGTCATTTCTATGGAAACTGCAATTTATATAGTATAATTATAAAGTTTTTTTATACTTTTATTCCTCGCCAATTATTCCTACTCCTGACCTAACTAATTCAAGTATTTGACATGCCAAGTTTTCCTCGGTCTTCCTTTGCTCCTATTTCTAACCACATTTGTCTCATAAAATTGTTTTACTGTTCTTTCCTTCGTTGCGCATGTCCAAACCATCTGTTATATATTGTTTCGGCATTTACTGTGTGGTAAAATATTAAAAAATTACAAATAAAATACTTGTTTTTTACCACTTGAGTATTATATTTTAACGACTAGTTTCGGAAGCTACATTTACATCATTGTCATGTAGATGGAAGCATCTGTAGTTTCCAAAACTAGCCGCTAAAATAAAATACTCAAGTGGTAAAAAACAAGTGTTTTATTTTTAAGCCTAACCATCTCAATACACCATTCTTAATTTTATCGTTTACCTCAGCCATGCATTTTTTTTTATTTCATCATTCGGTCTACTTTACATCGTTTAGACACTCATTCGTCTGAGAGATTCAGCATCAGTCTACTTTCTTACTTATTTTACCAACTTCATGTTTCACTTGCATACATTAATATTACTCAGCTTTGAGAAATACTTTACCCATCGTTTACTTGGCTTTGAGAATAGATGTCTACGAATAATTTTGTATTTTTTAGAAGTGATTTGATTTTGTAAGGAGCAAAAAAATACGTCTAAATACGCAGAAACCCATGATCACAACTGTCATCGAGAAAAGGAGAACTACATAATTGGCTAGGCCATGTATCTAGAATCGCCATCAAGTTTCCCTCTTTTACAAGTCAACTGGTTCCCGCCACCCAGGAAGTCCGCTGCCAATAATCATCTTATTTTGTAGCTACTAAATATTGATACACACAAAAACATAATATAAATACACTGTTTGGTTTAAAAATTTTATAAAATAAAAATGTGTAAAAATAGATATGAGGTGATACTTTACGACCTCTGAGACAATTTTTTATCTGTTCATGTTTATCTTGTGAGAAAGTAAACGTTAATTGATTACGAAACGTATTTTTTATTTTACTTTCTTATTGGCAAATGTATTCGTATGTATGAATATTAATCCAGTCAAACGTATCTACCAAATAAATCTACGAAATATGAGTTTATTTTCTTTAGTTCATAACATGTATGCAGATAAACTCAATCTATTCTAATATTTTCACATTTCGACATCTCAACATTGATGAAGAAAAATATGCAAGTCTGTGTATTTACAGGGCTTGTTACCTGTCAGGCTGGTTAAGTGATTACACACCATTCTACTATAATTGACAACCACACTAATAAAATTTATAACTCCTAGATATATTGATCAATCTCATGACACAATACATACGAACTTACAACAATCATCAATGCTGGATTGAGAAAGCTTTTATTTAGCAGACAGATTTTTATTTGCATGCAAGATCTGAACCTCAGATTATTTTTATATACTGGGAAACACATTACAACATGATTTTCAAATTGTACATATCGCTCACTCCTTTTAAGAACGTCATAAAACAAAAAACTTGATTTTTCAGGAGAACGTTTTTAAAGTTTAAAAATATAATACAATGTATTAAAAAGAAATATCAAGCCGCTTATTGAACTTTTTACTGTGCAACAGATCTTTTTAGGTAAAATCTGAAGGTTTTTTCCCATTTGAGAAATATTTAGTATATTTCTAAAAAAATTAAACAATACCTTATCTTTAAAATGCAAAACAATACTTTCTGCCCTGTAGCGGGTAAATATTTAGTTAAAAATATGTCTTTTTCTGGGATATAGTACATTTTCTGGGCATTCCGAAAACATGCACAACTGAAAATTGACGATTTTCGATTTATGACGTTCTTGAAAGGAGTGATCGATATGTAGCTTGTAATAAGGCAGTTGGTAAATACCAATCAATTAAACTTAGATTTATAATGAATAGATTTACCAAAAAGTTACTTCCCAATTAATTAATCAAAATATTTAGACACACTCAAAAAGATGTGAATAAATATTTTCAATTTATAACAATTTCCCCAAAATACGAATTAAATAGTATTCTTCTGTTCGTGTCATGTCAGGTCCCCTGACGTCGACTATCATTTGAGAGTAATTATCCTTGTCTTGGACAACTCTAAACAGCGCCTCGACGGTCCTGATCCCCTTCCGATCTCGTATATTCCGGAGCCAGGAGATCTGTCTTCTGCCCACATCTCGTCGACCCTCTAATTTGTCTTTTATGATTAGGTACAATAGCTCGTACTTGTCTCCTCTCAGCACACGCCCCAGATAAGACACCTTCCTGACCTTGATATCAGTCAGCGACCGTCTCCCTGCTCTTGTTCTTTGGAGTACATTTACGTTGCTGACCATATCGATCAATGCAATACGTAGCATTCTACGATGTAGACACAGTTTTAATGATTCTAGGCGGTTCATAGTGCTGTTTTTGAGGGTCCACGATTCAACTTCAACTTATGGAAGTACTGAGCAGACATAACACGTAACCATTTTCTACCAAGGCTTCAGATTGAGGCTGTCGTTAGAAAATGTATTTCTCGTTTCATTCAAAACTATACGAGCAGCCTCTCTTCTGCAATTTACTTTGGTTTCCGCGTTTTCAACAAGGTAACATATCGTTAAATTCAAACAGTTACAATTACATTTATTTTCACGGTAAAACGAAATAAATTTACAAATGTTTTGTATTTTTTATGTCATGGATTTATTAAATATTTAATATATGTACTTATTATTTTATATTTATTTATGTAGGATGGTACTTCCCCGTGATATTAAATTACGTGTTATTATGTCGAAGCGGAGGACGAACATATCATTATGCCGAATTCAACATTCTGAATTGATGAGAACGTAACAATAGCGTTAATAACATAATGCGATACAGTTGCGTTGTAGAGGAAATTACTACCTATTTTTTTCCTTTTATATTATTCCAGCGAGATTTTAGCATACGAAAATAAACCTCTTCTTTATATACTTGTATAGGTATAATATACAATATGAGTACATTGTATCGATTAGGAAAACATGCTACCCACAGTATACGAATAAGGTGTCATCCGAAAAAAGATAGCAAAACTAATCATAATTCCCCGTAGGGATAGGCAGAGACTATAGATCGCGTCACCAATCTGTCTTTGCAAATAATCTTCACCTCTTCCATATTCACGCATCTCCTCATGAAAATATCATTAAGTCACCTACTGCGTATTTTTCCAAGAGAATTCATATTTCTCATTTATTTACTTATTGTTATTTCTTTAAAACATTTTTCATTACAAACTTTATAATTTATATGCCATATGAACTTTAGAGGCATGCAAACTTCACTTCAATGCTTGAAAAAAAGAAATAATTATTTTTATCTGAATCTTATATACTACCACCGTGGTTTTATGGTATACAAGATTTACGTGTATTTGTTACTATACCGATTATACGTGTATTCTATTATTATTCTTTTTCTCCTATTACTTAGTCGTAAATAAAAGAACATAACATAAAAATAAAGTTGTCTGATATTTCAAGTATCTGTTTAAGGTAACGTATTAATAAAAACATAAAAACCACATTGTAATGAACCTGGATCATATATAGTAGCCGAACATTCTAACCACTAAACTTCACTTAGAAGGTGGAATAAATTTCATAATCGTTTTTCGCAACCAACAATTTCATTTTCGAGACGAAAAAAGTATTTTACATTAATTTGTGTGTTGTGACTTTTTGCAAAAGATAAAATAAACGGTATAATTGTCAGTTAGAAGCCCAAACCAAACCCCAAAGCCAGTAATTTGAATATGTAATGTGTTACTGAATTAATTCAACTTTCACAAAAATACTTCTCATTTTCTTCAACCCGTTCTCTTATTTTAAACAGTAAATTTAACATTTTATTTTTTGAAATCTCATCAAAGATGAAGAAGAATATGGAAGTTTGAACATTTACGGGGCTGACGACCCTCATAGGCTGGTTTAAGTAATCACTTTACACACGTGTAACATTCACCAATTCTACCCATTATTGACAACCACACTACTCAAATTCTTGGAAGTTCTATATATTTGAACCAATTTAGAAACCTTGTTCTTGAATCACTAGAACTTCACTAGAGACGTCTATTGGTGAGATGTAAAGAAGTTTTTACTAAGCAGAAACTCTTATAATAGTATTCTTCTTCATCTTTGATGAGATGTTAAAAAATAATATGAAAATAACTCCTGTAATTGGAGATAATCATTTTGTGAACAAGTATTTGGGCACACTCAAAATGTTGTAAGTAAATTTAACACTTGTTTTTGGAATTATAACCAACAAATACCAAATATCTTTTTGTTTGACGTTAATGGGGTAATTGTGCTATTACGTAGAAAATCTACTATTGAACATAACACAAGTTTTTCTAAACTAAATTGTTTAAATCGCTTTTAATCGCTTTTAATCGCTTGAATGCAAACCTTGCTTGCACAATTAAAATGCCCATAAACATGTTTTAGTTAATCCTTTCCATGTGTGTTTTAAATGTTTATAATAATGTTGAACGTACGCATACGTAGTATTTGCGTTATTAAGTTTTTAAATATCATGTTCAGAATATTTTTTTACAAATTACATGCAAATCTTTTTTATTATATAAAGTTATATTCTTCACTTATACATTTGATCCAAAGTCTCTCGGGAAATTTAGTATTTCTGGAAAAAAATAAAGGTTCAATTTATGGATACAATATTCATGGTATATCTTATTAATGTCCACTTGTGTAGTGAGGCAGTAAGCGCATCTTGTGGAGGTCCCAGGTTTGACTCCCAATATGCTCAAAATGACAACTTAATGTAAATAAGCAATTATTCACTCAAAATAAAAACTTGCACAATTTGGCAAAAATATTTACAAATTTTGTTTTTTTTTCGAATTTCACTCATCAACTAATAAATTAAATCAAGCATATGTATTGCATCTGTATAATCAGATAAATTCACAGTTTTTTCTTTGACTGAAAACATCAAAGAGAATTCACGGTTTTTTCGAAAATCGTTTTTCAATATAAATTTATTGATTTATATTGCTCAATTTAATCAAATGAATTTCAAAAGAGTACCATAATAAATTCATTTGATCTCTAACATAGATACAAATACATAATAAAATCAGATCCGACCTTTTGGAAGGGTTGAAGTCGTTCAATAAACGAATTAGCCAAATCAAATGGAGCGCCTGAAAACATCCTGAAAGGTATAAAAAGCCAGCCCTACGCATAATTTTGTTTACCGGTAAATGTCATATTGTTTATCAATTTCAGAGACATCCATATTTTTATTGAATACGGTATTTTATACAGGCATATTGAATAGTTTTTGTTATTAGAATTAACAATAGACTTTAATTTAGTCATTTTACATTTTGGAGAACACTTTATATTTTACTGCTCAAATACTCAACCAAGGATACTACCGTCTGCCAAGTTTTAAAATCTATCAAATTACAATCCACATTCAAAAGAAATCTAACTACAGTACATATAAATATCTTTAAAAATTAATTTAATATGGGAGTTCAAATGGACAAAATTTTGAACGTTATACTCGTATATAAAGTGATCGCTTAAGATAACTAAATGCCAGATCGTGATGTTCAGACTTCCATAGACGTTTCATCTTAAGTTAAGATATGGAAAAAATATAAGTAATTAAAATAGAGTGTAAAAAATATAAGTAATTAAAAAAACTCTAGACAAAAGTCTAGAGTTTTTACTTTTGAACTACATTATAATGACTTTAAACATAACGAGTTAATCCACTCACATTTAGGTATATGATATAAAACTTATGTTGAAGTTTAAGTTTGGACACGATAAGCAGTGTTGCATAAGCCATATCTAGATTTCATTGTGACGTGGAAGTCAGGTAATTAAAAAAATATGTATTAAAATATTATTATATGTATAGAATATGTATAAAATGAGTATTTTGGAGCCATATGAAAGTTTTATTCAAATATGTAACATTGCCACTAAAACCACTTTTTCTTAATATTTGTAAGTATGTCTTTATATAATATATTCATTTAAATAGTAAGTATAAGTGTAACATAAATATTAAACTACATATTTAAACGTATTCATGTACTAGATAATAAATAATAAAAAAATGAGTTACTGTTTTTTTTAGTAAACATGCAGTTTGTAAAGGGTTAAACCGGTTAAATCCTATGAAATCGTAATCATAACCTGCAAACCAAACTGAGTTTGATACGCAAGCAATATAGTAAAAAAAAACTAACCTAAAACAACGACGAAACTCGACTTCATTGCGACAGTTGGTCCTTCACAGATGTCTGAAATCGGAAAGCGAGCGATCCTTTTGTCTCCGTAACGAGCTTTCCGAGCAATGAAACAAATTGTCACTTAGATAAACGGCTTCCCCAATACGGTAGCGATATTATTGCGCTGCTGATGGTCGAGTACTGCTCGCTCTCGCAGTTAGTCTCACTTTATATACCCGTTTGTGTTAATCTGCATACAAAGCGCCAATCACAGCATCACTAGGAGTATTGGACCGACACGTACTGTGCTAAAACTAACGACAAATAGCGCGGAGAACCGTCGGACAATGGAGATAAAATCATGCCATTTTGTTTGTATACAGTATATACTGTGGATATGCTTCACTCTTCCGCCATTAGGCTCTTCACAACTAGTCCCAGAATGATACACCATCAAATTAATTTACCGTTCGACACCTACTGAGTCCACAGGCCCCTGACGTGCTAAGCACGTATGGAGTATCTGCATTCGGAGAAATAAGTTATTTTATATTATTATGTTTTATTCTCAATATTGTTAATATTTAAACCATTTACTTTGCGGTTAGTCATTTTAACCTTTATATTTTTTTTACTAAAATGTTTGTAATATTAGTATATAACCACTCACCGACATTTTTATGTCTACCGGTTTCGAGACGTACCCGTCTCTTCGTCAGAACAATCATTGTAACAGTTTCATGGTGGTGACGGGTAGTTTTGTTTACATGCTGTTGTAGTGATTGTCCTGACAAAGAGGCGGGTACATCTCGAAACCGGTAAACATAAATATCTTGGTGAGTGGTTATATACTAATATTACTAGCATTTTATATATTTTACCGTGATCGGTTGAAATATTCACATCTTCCAGGCACTTCGTGTCAAAAAAGGCAGCGATAATCAAAACATGTTTTTATAGAAATTTTGGTTAATATCTCTAGTTATACTAAACATATTTCAAACACGTGTCACAAATGATTTTAAGTAATAGTGGGATAAAAAAAATACCACACTTTTTTATTCAATAATTTTTACTTCCAAATCCTTGTTCACTAATTTGGATATTTCCACTAACGAGTCATTTTTACAACATTTTGAGTGTGTCCAAATACTTGTTCACAAAATCTGGATTACCTCCAATTACAGGAGTTATTTTCATATTATTTTTTGAAATCTCATCAAAGATGAAGAAGAATATGGAAGTCTGGGCATTTACGACATCTGAGAGACATCTCACCAATAGATGTCTCTAGTGAAGTTCTAGTGATTCAAGAACAAGGTTTCTAAATTGGTTCATATATATAGAACTTCCAAGAATTTGAGTAGTGTGGTTGTCAATAATGGGTAGAATTGGTGAATTTTACACGTGTGTAAAGTGGCCACTTAAACCAGCCGATGACGGTCGTCAGCCCCGTAAATGCCCAGACTTCCATATTCTTCTTCATCTTTGATGAGATGTCAAAAAAAAATATGAGTCATTTTTACATTTTTTGACAACTCAACTCACATGAAGTAGAATACGGAAGTCTGGGTTTTACAGGGCTTATGACCTGTGATAGGTTAGTCACTTTACACGGGTGTTACTTCGAAAACCACAGATATTTTCATCAACAGGTGATTACAAAATCAATATGTGGAATAATAAGTGTTTAATTTTTAATAAATCAACATGTTATTCTACAAAGTTAATGTCAAATCCATATACTTTTTTTGGTGTTACATACATTTTTCTATGCATGATCATTTCCTTTTCAGGATGTTTTCTTTTATAAATTTTCATTTAAAAAAATCTCGCAATCAGTGTAATAAATTTAGCAAGGGTGCCTTTGTAAGGCGAACCTATTCAACTAACATTCAGTAACTGAGAGTGGAATGATTTGAAGAGGGAAAATTTAAGACGGTTTTGTTCTCAAAATCATTTCCGTAAAATATCCCCTAAATTATTCTGATTTTCGTATAATAGATTAATTTAAGCGCCCTTAATGCAATATTTTACGAAAATGGCGCACCATAAGTTATCTTGAATATTAATTATTATTACAATCGCATTAAGACATTCTTTGCATTTTTAGTAGTATGAAATCCGCATAACAAAAAATGATTCAAAGGATTATTTCTTCATGAATAATACTAAGAGTTTTTTATTTATTAATTTTTAGTTTACATAGCGCAATTTTCATAAAATAGTGCCTCAAGGGCGCTTCAAGGTGATTCAATTAGGGGAAAAAATAGACGAAATGCTTTAGGGATCAAATGCGTTAACTGCTTGTTGAAGAGTATTCCATGCCATCGTCTCACAACAGAAAAAGCACGCTCGTTAAATTTAATGCACTATTTGCGAGCTAGTAAGATCACATTATCCATAGCAGTTGTTGTTTCTGATCGAAGCATGAGACGTCTATCAACCAGTTTGTATGGAATGCAAAGCTCTTTTAGATACTCTGAAGCTTATGTGTATTGTGTATTGATTAATATATAGTATAACAAAGGCAAACACAGTGTATACTCTACCCTTTCTGAAAAGCGTAACCAGTGTAGTTGGTGAATTAGTGCATACATTTATGTTAGGTAGGTACTGAATTTCGAAATTACAAAAATCATTCTCGCTCCAGCGTTTAATACTGATTGCAGTCGAGTCATTTTAAAAGCACCAGATACGGCTTTACATTCACAGCCAACTGTAAAAAATCTCAATATTTACATACACGAGTTGCTGAATCGGATCCTGTGTGAATATTGAATATGTCAGTTACTCCTTTTGTGGTTAGTATGGGAGTGCATGTTTGTATTATTTACAGTTACTGAATTCAGACAATTCAAATTAATTGTTGGCATTGTTCAAATTCTGGTATACATGTTAAAATATCTGACATCTATGTAAAACATCAACGACGGGGCTGATTTATATATTTATTTTATCTTATATATATAAAAACAGAAAAAATGGTATCACGAGTATAAAAAGTGATATATTTTTCCTGTATTTCTTTCATTGATTTCAAATATGTAGTTTCAGGTCATTTTTTTCTATTTGTTAGTGGTAAAAAATATCAAAATAACAATGTGATATTCTTAAGATGTATATTAAATTAAATATTAAATTTCCAGAATCAGTAAATAAATTTATTGATGCTGGAGATTTAATCACATTTGCAAAGAGAGAGAGAGAGAGAGAGAGAGAGAGAGAAATAATAATGTATGTTTGCACAATGATCGATAAATGCTTTCATGTTAATAATTTTAGAAGCACCAAGGAACATTTTAGTACGGAAATATCATTGAATAGTTTTTATGGTCCCGCGGTTGGGGCTGTACGTACGGAGAGATTAAGGCTGAAAACCAGGTCGCAAGCCTTGTAAATTCCCATATTTCTATATTCTTCTTTGTCCATAGCGCCTAAATAAAAACTCCCAGATTTGTGAACAAGGATTTGGATACACTCAAAATGTTGTGAATGATTTCGAATATAAATATGTCACTCAATTTGTCATCATCTCATTTGAGACCCACGAAAATAACGGTGTGGGTCAAATGGCTGATAATGTGAATTGGCGTCATTTCAATTGTATTTAATTTATATTTATTCAATAAAAACTTATGGGATAACCCTGTGCATAATAACAATGATATCATAATATGAACATTTGAAGTAAGTGACTATATAAACATATTATGTATCATGATTTTAGTATAAAAAATAATTATAATAATAAATTACAAGTTTGAAATTTACTATTAACATTGATCATCCTGCCGCCTTCAAGCAAAGTCAAAGAAAAAAACATTGTTTTATTGTATTATATTGTTACCAAAATTATCAGCGATATTTTATTTATTGTTTCGGCATTAACTTTGTGGTAAGACATGTTACAATGATTAAAGAAAACACTTGTTTTATACCACTTGAGCTTTATTAAAGACTACGTGTTTCAGAAGTTAAACTTCCATCATTCAGGTCTGTATAATAACTGATAATAGTTATTATACAGACCTGAATAATGGAAATTTAACTTCTGAAACACGTAGTCTTTAATAAAACTCAAGTGGTTTAAACCAAGTGTTTTCTTTAAACATTGTAAATTGTCAGCGTATTGTGATTCCGTTTTTATACTGAATTTATCGTTGAAAAATATTGTTTTAATATTTTAATTTTATTTTCATATTAAATTTTAATTTTTAAGAAGACATTTCTTCATACTTATAATGAATTGCTTGAAGAAAGACTTACTCTGAATATTTATTTATTGTATTAGATAAGTTTATAAAACAAACATAAAGGTTTGTTTTTTTTATTTATCATGTAAAATATACGTTTTTCAGTAGTTAAACATATATTTTCTTTTTTGTATCCGTAGAGAAGCTATTAACACGTACAATTGCTAAAAAAAATGGCTTTGATTGGTGTTGCACATAAGTATTCTAAAATCACTTTGAAATCTTAAAGATGTAGTTGTTTATAATTATACATTTTTATTGTTTTTTATATCTCCAAAAATTGCATGTTTTAAAAATGGTTTCTAAATAGGTTACTTAAAATTTGGTTAAATATATTTTTCTTGGAAAAGCTTTGTTAGAATTTTATTAATATTTGTTCTAGATAATATTTTGACAGAGTTTAGTGCTTTCTTTAAAAAAATAACCTGTAAAGCCTCTACTTTAAGAGGCTTGTATGCAGATAGGATAGTAAGGATCGGGAAATGTAAAGAATATATCACAAACACCCAGACCAATTGCAAATAAATCATTCTTAAATTTATTTTGCACTTAGAGGGAATCGAACCCGCGACAACTCAACTACGTCACGGCGCCTTTTTTGTATTTTTTTTTTTAAATGACATGTACACATGTTTTCTTTCTCAAACCAAGATTGAGGGATTCCACAGGTCATTGGAAGAGATCGAGGTCATAGAATTAGGGACTTCCAGCTTACCTTTCTTTACATATATATACTCACATATTACCATTAGGTATATATGATGAGTTGATGCAATCGATGAATATTTCTGAGAACTTCCTGATGTGTGTAATGACACAGGTCGATACATAGATGCTAATTTAAAAAGGCATGTCGAATAACAAGGGAAAATAAAACAAATTAAAAAGCCACAAAATTCATCGATAGGAAAAGCATTAATTCAATTTAAATTAATTTTTTTTATTCAAAACTAAATATTAATATATTTCAAAGTCTTAACAAAGTAGATGAAGAAGAATAAGGAAGTCTGGATATTTGCAGGGCTTATGACTTCTCAAAGGCATATTAAGTAATTACTTTACACACGTGTGACATTCACTATTCTTCCTATGATTGAGAAGTACACTGGTCAACTCATACATTTACCATAAATTTCATAACGCTTAATGTTGGAGTTCACGGCAGCATCTATGGTTGGTTTTAGAAATCTTTTATTTAGCAGGGATCCTTTTGTTTAGATGTATTCATGACCCTTACCGGATTATTTTACATACTGGGCGACCTGAAAACACGATGTTTATGCAGCTTATAGTTTGACCGTTGGCTTTATTCGCAACATTTGAGTAAATATAAAAAAGGTAAATGTGGTTATCAATCATGAGTAGAATAGTTAACTAGACAATGACATGTTATAAGCTCTGTAAATACCCAGACTTTAAGAATATTTTTCTACATCTTTGTTGAGATATTGATAAAAATCTTGATATAAATAACTTCTCATTGGAGATAAAACCCAGAAGTTGTGAACAAAAATTTGGACACTCTCAAAATATTAAAGGAAGTATTACCTTATTGATATTTCTCACGAAAATAAAGTTGCACTACCTTATTGAAAATACTTCTTTAAATTTTATCCAATGAAATAAGCATCTCATTAATTACCTTTTTTTTTATATCGTGATCTAATAATTACATAGAATCCTTTTCGTTAAGCAAACATTAAAAAAAAAGGATTTTACGTTTCTCATAATAATAATTAATGATATTTCCAAAAAACAAGACCATAACCACACACTAACGTTTTTTATCCACTAGTTTTTAAACTGATTTGCCTTCATCAAAAATACTGTCAGAAATAATTGGCTCCAAGTTTTCAACTGAAAAAAAAAGAGAAAAATATTTTGGCACAGAATCTACACTCGATTAGTTTCCTTCATTTTACAAAATTTATAACGATAAAACGAAGAATTTTCCTGTGAAAAATTGTCATTCGCAATGCGGATATTTTTCGGTAGAACGTTTCCTGAATTTATTCAGTGTTAAATTTTTTAGCTACACAGATTTTTTTTCAAAAACTAAAATGGCTGTTAAAGATGATTTTGAGAACATAATCTTGTTTATTATGGTGCACTGAATTCAGTTAAAGCTAATAAAAACCTATCAGCGGAAGCTAAACAGGCAGTACACAACGGAGTCCTGGTTCCAACTCGAATGTATGGAAGTGAAACATGGAGTTGGCAAAAGAAGGATGAAAGTAGACTGAACGCAGTTGAAATGCTCCGTCATGCTAAATCTATTATTTTATATAATACCCTTTTTTGTTTTTTTTTTTGTTTTTTGTTTTTTGTTTGATCTCTGAATGTTTTTTAATAGTTTTATAACATAATTGTTGAATTGTTTAATTGTTTTTTTTAACGTAACTATTTTTTGTCAATGTAATGTAATGAAAAATTGGGTCTCATCCTTCACAACTGGAATATTAATGAATACAATTAAAATATAATATTTATTTTCAACTCATTTTTTGTCGGGTATTCAACACATAATATTTAAACAACAAAACACAAAAACCGCCTTTCCTCAAAAAAAATAATAAATAATAATATTACATATTATGAAAGATAACCTTTTTCGACTTGTACTCCGAATTTTCGTGCGATAAAAGAATTGAAGAATGTATGTATTATTTTACGTACAGATGGGTACATAACAATACTTACATGGGATACGATATTTTATGAAAAGTTCATGACAGTATTCTTATACTAAGAATACCTTCATCTATAATGTACTACCTATGTCCTAACATAGGTAGTACGTTACAGATGAAGGTATTCTTTTTGAAATAACACAAAGAATTATCGAAAGATTTTTATGTTGCAAGTGATCGAAGGTAAACGCATATATCAATATTTTGAGCGTGTCCAAATTTTTCTTTTACGATTCGCTCTCCTAGTAAGTAAAATAATTATTCTTCTTCTTCTTCTTTTTGATGGCTTTTCACCCATCTTGGGTGTAAAATAATTCGAGAAAGAATACGTTTCTTGACATTTTGTTCTTATAAAAAAAACTTATTAATTTTAAACATAGATGTACCTGATGAAGGTTTTTATCCTTTCAGTTAAAGCATAAATAAATAATATACAATTTTCAGATATCTGAGTAGCGTGGTTTTCAATCATGGATAAAATGGTGAATGTTTCACAGTGTATAAATTCACACTTAACCAGTCCATGACATGTTGCAAATTCAAATTCCCTAAATCTCCATATTCCCATTATTCAATTGGTTTTTTCATCTATGTATAGATATAAATAATAATAAAAATATTGAAAACTTTTGTACTTTCTACAAAAAAGCGTAATGGCAGAAACAAATTAAGAATAAGCATTTAAATATAATAATAAGATTTTAATAGATGGCTGTTGTGAATTTTTATGTTTGTCACAAAATTGATCAATATATCTTGGAGTTCCAAAAAAAATTGAGTAGTGTGGTAAATCATGGGTAGAATTGGTGAATGTTGCACCTGTGTAAAGTGATCGCTTAACCAGCATTAAGGTCCATAGACCCTGTGAATACCCAGACTTCCAAACTCATTTTCATCTATGTTGAGAAGTCAAATAAAATTGAAATCATTGAAGTAAACTTTGTTGTTCCTATTTTTACAACCTCGACTGTACGTACAAGCATATGCTTGTACGTACAGTCCAAGAAATATTTCTTGGTAGTAATAAAATACACAAACACTTATACTGTAATATAATATTACACTTATGGTATAAATTGTAACGTGACAGTGTCATTTTGCGTCTTCTTACATTGTTCAAAAGTTCCAGTGCTGTTAATTCAAATTTATTGCACCGAGCTTCAGACCGGATAATCGCAGGTTCAAATCAACACCAATCTGAGTGGATGAACGGTTAAATTAAGTGCACTTTATACACACATGCATGTAAAGGGTCAAGCCAAATATAATAAATGAATCGAAAAAATATTATTTATAAAATAAATCGGTTAAAATAAAGTCCATTTATTTATTATTCGAATTTTTTTCGTATTGTAGGTGTCTTAACTTGAAATGAAACATCTATCCCTTTTTTATATGAAAGAAAACGAAAGCCTGAGCATCCTAGAACTTTAAGTTGGCATTTGGCTGGCTTGAATGATCATTTCATAAACTTGTGTAGCGTTTACATCTGCTTCGTTTACAATTACTTCTGCCCGTTATTGAATATCCATATATTGCATTAATTTTAAGAACTTTTTTTAGATATATATGTAAATGCAATGGTATTGGATTCCTTTGACATGTAAGTAGCATTTTCAATAGATAAAGAAGTATGGGACCATCAAATCAAAGTATATTTATACAGTTTGCTCCGTTTGAACATATAATATTGTTACTTTTCACTGGTTGTATATTCCAAAAATTTACGGAATTTTTTACTCTTTTAGGGGTTTGTCTTACAAATGCCAAAACCATACCTTTTTAATATAACGGAAAGCGTTAAAAAATATATGTGACTGTTACGCTACGGGTTTTTTATTTGTTTATTAGGCCGTTAATTTAAGATTTTTTTCGGTAAAGGCATCGCTGTGTTCGGACATTTTTAGACAGTAAAACAATTTTTTATCGAGTTTAAAGATAAAAAAGGTTATTAAAACGATTATTATTCATTGCTAAATAGGTGAACTAACATATTTTACATTTTGACAGTTTCATTTTGTGATATATTATAAATGTAACAGAGACGAAGGAGTTTTGAGATATGAGACGTCTAAAATAAATCCTGATAGCAATCCGTCCGAGGAAAAATATAATGTCTGTATTATTTTAAAGATATGGACATGTTTAAAATATCCTCAAAATTAATAAATAGTAATGTGACAGTAGCTATTTGTCCAACTGATGATTTTTAAAACAACAAAAACAAAGATAAAGTGCGAAAATAATTTGATTTTCCTAATTTCTACATTTACCCTTCGGAAAATTTACATAATTTAATTAAAGTTATTTTCTAAGCATTTCTTAGTTAACAAAATTGTTGATTTCACAAGAAATTTGAAAATCTTCTCTTACTTTCAATGGTCATGCAATACAGAAATATCTATAACACTACCCGATTGTAAGCATAAACATATCAATCAGCTAAGCTAGCTTTCAAAACGTTGCATTGCGCTCCAACAATTGAAAAACAATCAATCACCGGCATAATAACCCATGAAATTGATTACAAAAACAAGGTTATGACTATCAAAAAATAACTGACGTTTGTTTTTTATAATTTGTTCGACATCAAGCATACTGCAGTATGAAAACATCCTTCCAATAGATTTTCTATGGTGACTATATATTTCATACAATTCAGAATTCAAGGTTTGTGAGTATTTGCATTATACCTTTAATTATATTGAATTTTTACTCAATGTAATTGCATACAAAGAGATTAAGTTTTTTAATATAAGTTTTCCTTGCTAACTACCACATTTTCTTAAAATTTATTGTGACACTTGTTTTGGTGTTGAAAAATGATGCAGAATGCATCGAAACACATGTCGCAATAAATTTTTAGAGATAGTGGTACTTACCAAGTAAAATTTAAATTAAAAATGTTTTATGTTACCACAAAGTAACTGCCGAATCAATTAATGAAAATATTTTTACTGCTTTATTTTTATTGTTTTTTTTCATAGATTTTGAAATAAACTACAAAAATTCACATTTTAATAACTATAAATCACTCACCTTGATAAGTGAAGTTAAAAACTTTTTTTTTTCAGTAAGCTATGATCATAAGAAAATTTACTAACCCTGTATACAGCGCTGTATCATAAAACTTTAATAATACTCTAAGTATGTAAATATGTATTACATTATATCGCTTTTCTATGTAGCTGTGATAAGTGTACGTATTTTCAAATTTCAGTTTGAAAATAATTTAATTTTAAATAATTCAGAATACACTTTTTCCATACTAGAAGATTCCCCGCAATTTCAAATTTACCCGTTTTTCTTGTAATTAATTAAGATTCAAAAACTAAAACAATGTCCTTTGTAACTCGTTTAAAAATAATAAATTATTCCTTTGATAAGGAATTGTTTTCACACAAAAGATACGACACTGAAAAAAAAACAAATTTCTACCCAAAAACGTTGTTCAAAGACTGAAAGGTTTTTTCGTTTGTTTTGTTAATAAATAATTCCGAGTAAAAATTATATGTGGAAACATTTTGTTTTTTCTTTTGATGTTATATTGATATTTTAATAGCTGTACATGACCACGGGGGTCTGTGACTCAATCTAGTTAAATGGAACAGAAAGAGAAGAGAAATACACAAGCACAATTTTCTCATATATTTGATTTAAGAACATTGTATTGCTATTTCGAATCACTATTGTTTTTTTATGTACAACATTTTGAATGCGACTAAATGCTTTTTCACAAATCTGGTTTATCTAGATTTGTGAACAAGTATTTGGACGCTCTTAATATAGTTGTTTGTGAATATAATCCAGGATTTGGACCTCACATACAAATGAAAGAGTTTCTGCTTAGTAAAAAAAGATTCTCTCATCTCATCATAGATGTCTCCAGTGAAATTGTAGTTTATTCAAACAGTTTGTATCGAATTTAAACAACATAATTAGAAGTTCCAAGAATTTGAGTAGCGTGGTTGTCAATCATGGGTAGAATTGGCGAATGTTGCACGTGTGTGACTACGACGGTCACTATGACGGTCGTAAGCCCCGTAAATGCCCAGACTTCTATATTCTTCTTCATCTATGTGGATGTGGAGATGTTTATTTTTTGGAAAACCAACAGATTTTTTTTTAATAACGTAACATAACAAAATAAAATGTAAAAAATCCAATTACAGGTATTCATTTAAAAATAATCTAAAAATGACAGTAATGTACATAAGTATGGCTATAAAATATAATAACTTACATTTATTTATCAAATAATCAAATTGTCAAATAGACATCAATAATATTTCCCTTAAACTTTTGAAAAGAAACATGAATTTTGGTAGGCCTTGGTATGCATTTTAGGGATTTTGAATAAAGTTTTCTTTCTGGTCTGTGCTCCCGGGACTCTAAAATTAATGAGTGATAAAAGCTCTGGGTAATCTACATAATAATTAAAAAATTTATAAAGGAAAATAATGTCAGCAGTGATCCTACGTGTTACGAGCTACGTGTCAAAAAACTACTGTTTTTAGTTGGATGGGTTAGGTTAGGTTAGACATTGTTTCTTAGCAAAAAGCCCGCCATTTCGCGTTTATTCTTTATAAAATATTTGATCAATATTATTACTAACATGAGAAACCATTCACCGACTATACTCAGCGGAACTTCGAGACGCCGGACTGACCTGGGAGGAAGCCAAGAAGATGGCGCGTGACAGAGTGACTTGGAGACGTCTCGAGTTGGCCATATACTCCACCTAGGGAGCGAACATGGAAAGAAGAAGAATAATTAATAATTGCATAAGAGTAAGGATTTATTGAAAGCCTAATAAAAATTAATCAGTTCATTTTTAACTTTATTGTCTACAAAAACTAGCTGAAAAACATTCATTTGTACCAAATTAAACCATGAGGAACCGTATCCAGTGAAACAATTCAACCGAACATTGACGCTCTCTGACCTAAAAAAGAATAATGGTACAATAAAAAATATATGAAAACCCAATACAATGGATGAAAATCGTAGCTAATGACATTATGAACAGCGTTAGTCTCTGTTCATACATTATATACCGTGCACTGTCCATATTTTAATTAATTGTTCGCGCTAGAGCTATAAACTATTGTTTTTATTTAGTATTTGCATATTTCGCTCACTCCTTTCAAGAACGTCATAAATCAAAAATCGTCAATTTTCAGTTTTGCATGTTTTCAGAATGCCCAGAAAATATACTATATTCCAGCAAAAGAGGCATATTTTTAACTTAATATTAGCGGGTAAACCCGCTACAGGGCAGAAAGTGTTGTTTTTGCATTTTGAAGAAAAGGTATTGTTTAATTATTTTTTAAAATTTACTAAATATTTTTCAAAAGCATAAAAAACCTTCAGGTTTTACCTAAAAAGATCTGTTGCACAGTAAAAAGTTCAGTAAGTGGCTTGATATTTATTTTCAATGCATTGTATTATATTTTCAAACTTTAAAAACGTCCTCCAGAAAAATCAAGTTTTTTGATTTAAGACGTTCTTGAAAGGAGTGAGCGATATAAACAAAATAGTTTAGAAAAAATCACACTGCAATTAATTCAGTTTTCTTTTAAATTACAAATATTTCACGTGTATTTTTTATGAATTCGTGTTAAAAATCATTGCTAAGGAGCCAATGGAAAAAATTACAGGCAGTTTGTGGATATCATATGCTCCACATAGGTAGTGTATGTAGATAAATTAAGTTAAATTTTGTTGAGTACAAATTTAGTATTTCGCTATAAAACTGTTCATCCTCTAAAATAATATTAAATATACAATATCATGACACAGAGTATATGAGTTTAATACCGCCATCTATGTTGGGTTGAGAAAAGCTTTTATTTAGCAGAAGCCCTTTCATTGGTATGCAAGATCCGAGCCCAGAATTATTTTTACATATTAGGAAACGCTTAAAAACATTTTTTATGTAGCTTTTAAATTGACCGGTTATTTTTAATCACAACATTTGAGTGTGTCTAAATACTTATTCACAAATCTGGGTTTTTTCAACTAAGGAGTTATTTTTACATTTAAACATCTTCACATAGCTGAAGAAGAATAGAGAAGTCTGGGTATTTATTCTTATTCATCTTTATTGACACACTCAAAATATTATGAAATATAACATTAATAAAATAAGTATTTTTCCTTTATGAGTAATGAGATACTTATTTAGGCAGATAAAATAAATTATAGCTTTAACTTCGTTTTTTTTAAACTTGTGTGATGGGACATACGAGTACCTACTAAACAACTGTTTGAAATCTAAATACCCACGTATTTCATCAACAGTCGACATATGAAAATCACTAAACATGGCTTCCATAAAAAATACCACAATGCGATTTAAATTCTAAAAGGCGTTGATGGCTTTGTTGTTTAGCATCCCGAAAATAGAAAAACTGGTTTCGTTTATTTCATTATTATTTTTATTAATTATTATTTGAATTTGCATATATCGGACACCATACCGGAGCTTCATAGATTTACCTGGGGCAGACGCTGAGGCACTTAGTTATAAGGAAAGAAAGATTATCTTCATAATAATATATAATTGTGTATATTCTCATTCCTTTTTAGTAAGTGACCGGGCCAAGTTTTTATATGTTGCTTCTTTTGATGGATTACTGTACCTGCACACGTGTGTTTAATCACCGTGTAATCAAATCAATTGCTTTTTGAGATACATAAAGTCGAATGGGGAGCTGCACAGCACGTTGATTAAACGCACGTTAATTTTAGTTACATTTTGATTGTTAGTTTATAAAACGCAACTCTTTACCAAAAAGCAGTGTTTGATTCTTAATACGTCATCATTCATCAAATACATTTTCAAAGTAAAAGTAAAGTTTTCCTTCGAAACTTCTCAAAAGAAGTTTTATCGCCAACTAAGGGTGGCGATTCGATGATCAATAATTGGACAATAATTGAGAGTGAAAATACATGAACATGTCACGTTCATAAGGCACATTTTGTTACATGATAGAGAAGAAAGATATAATTTACTATGGTTGTCTAACTTTAGGCGTTTTTCTTTCGGTTTCAGGTGGAGTTTTACCTGGTTTTAATAACAAAGTGAATGATACCTCGCATATCCCACCATTAACACGGAATAACCTTTTTTGGTATTAATTTTGCTTTGCTGTCGAAATGCCATTGTTTTTTCGCCTTATATTATCACAAAATATCCATTTTTCGTCCCCTATTGTCCCAAAAAATCACAAATCGTGACAAAAATCGTGCTTTATCTTAAAACATAATTAAAAACTGCATATATTCAGGCGCGTTTCTTTGTTATCGGCAGATAGCTCATGGGGCTTGCAAATAACCGTCCTAAGCACATTCCGAATACGGTTTAAATAAAACTGCTCCATAGACCAAGAAGATCCGACTTTCTGACTTTATTATTTAATAGATTGAAGTGCATCAGATGAAAACTGGTTCAAATCTGATCGTTTCAAATGAATGGCATAATTCCTGGTTCATTTATTATGATCGAATATATTTATATGATTTATTCAACGCATTTAACAGTGAGTTGAATAAATCATAAGCTAATTCAAAATGTGTGTTACATTCATGTTATTTATTCATACATTGATTCAAATTAAATTTACATTACACTTAATTATATAATTTACATAATTCACGACAATCCAGTCATCGGGGATGCGGATAAACCCATCTCAAAATAATTTTACTATTATAGTTTGGTAAAAATTCATAGATTATTTTGTTTTATTTTTTCATTTATTGATTCAGCAGTAACTTTGAGGTAATATATTTCCATTTTTAAATTAAGTTTTACTTGGTTTATACGTTTCTTAATATGTTTCTGTGGTTAACTACAATTGGCTTGTTTAATGTATTTCTTTTAGTTGTTTTGTTTTACATATGTTGCTGTTGTTAGCCCAAATAATAAAAAAAATTCCACTGATAGTGGCATTTACCAATCAAAACATAAATTATTTTTATTCTATTTTGTTATGTTATGTACAATACAAAACATTAATCCACGATTAGTGGATAGATTCGAGTAGCATAGATCTATTTATCGCTTTGTTTTATTACGAACAATCAAGAGAAATTAAAGTTGGCCATTTTTTAAACAATCGTTTTATAAATAACGCACAGATAAGGAAAACTTTTTCAAAAAAAGCAACAACAAAAAAAAGGAAAAAAATCTGGACCTCGATTACATACTCATTACATTAAATAAGAGCTTATGTTTTTATATGTATACATATATTACAAACCTAATGGATGCCGTTAATAGGTAGAAATCATGATTGGTCAGATCAAAGAGCCCTGTAGACGGTAGAAAGGTAATAAATTTTTACCTCACTTATAAAAATTACCTAATTTTTTATAAAACGGGCAATTGAAATGATTACCAATATTTTTTATGCGCCTTAATCATTGTTCATAAATTTGAGCTTTTTCCACTGAAGAGATACTTTACAAAAAAAATGGAAGTCTGGATATCTACAGGGCTTACGACCTGTCATAAGAAGAATTAATTCACGCGTGAATGGTACATGGGTAGAATGTTTTGGAAAATGTATTTGAAGTTATCGCTTAAAGTAAAGTCGTAATCCCATTAAATATCCAGACTTCTATATTCTTATTCGTGTATGTTGAGACACCAATAAAAAAAGATGACTGTTATAGCGTTCCATTTACGGTGAATAAGAGAATTTTGAGTTATGTAAATATTATCAATTTTATAGACCTTCCCATGAATGCTTTAACAAAAAAATGTATGTTTTATTTTTATGTTTATTGGATAAATAACGATCAAAATAATATTGCATCACGTTGATGCAATGTTTATTTGATCATCATATATTGATCGGTGACCTATGCACCATTGGGTCAGAAGTAGTAGTAGTAGTAGATAGTTTAATAGAAAAATATCAGTACTTAAAAATGCCGCCGACAATTTTCATCACAGTATATTTATTGCACTTTTAACATTTTCAATTTTAGAATCAATGTTTTAATATTCCACTGAAATCGAAAAATAAGTTATGGATACCGAAATAAAGTTGACATTATAAGATATGTAAAAAATGCACAAAAAGTGGTGTGCAAATAACAAAAAACGTGGATGAAATTTCAACAGCATTTTTACAATCTTGACTATGTTATTATTAACCGAATTCCTCAGTAGATAATTCTAATTTTGAATCTGTCATTCTCACATCTAGTTTTTAATTTTTATATTTTAACTGATTTTTTATTATTATTTATAATGATAATTATTTATATTATTATGAGTTCAGTTATAGCAACAACAAAAAGTAAACGAAAACCATACTGGCAGTAAACAATGGAGTCCTGGTTCCGACCCTAATGTATGGACGTGAAACATGGAGTTGGTAAACAAGGATAAAAGTACACTGAATGCAGTCGAAATGCGTTCTCTCAGAGGAATATGTGGCAGAATGTTGTATTAAAGATGTTCAAATGGTGATATAAGGAAAAAATGCAGGGCCAAGTGAAGCATTATCGATTAATTGAGAAAGGTGTGTTGAGTGGTTTTACATGATCGAATAAGTGAGGAAAGGATAATAAAACGAATTTATGCGGCGAATGTGGTTGGTAACAGAAGCAGAGGGAGACCGAGAAAAACTTTACACGATCTCAAGTATTTCAAATAATTGAAAGTGGACAAGGTCAGAATTCGGAATAATCGGCGAGTATGTAACATAGAGGAGATGCATGGATGTGGAAGAGTCGAAGATTGTTTCCAAAGACAGATCAGTATGGCGTTTTCTTATCTCTGCCTACCCATGCCGGGAAGCGTTGTGATGATTAGTAAGTTAGTTTTTAAAGATTATTGATCACCTTTATTAAAATCGAGTCATAAGTGTAAAAAACATCTAACAAGATTTAAATGATGAGGGGGTATTATTATGTATATGTATACCACAAACTTCACCTTATTCTACGTACTGTATTCTTTCTTCGGCGATGTTTTTATTTATTTATTATTTAGGTGTATAAAAAACGTGTGTGAGTAAAATCCCCGGGCAAGGAATGTGCACACTTGGAGCGGTCTCGAGGCGTATTTATTATGGGCTCTCGACAAGAGTTACTCATTCAAGGCACGAAGGCACTGTGAGGAAGACTTGTGAAATAAAAGCCTATTATTGAACTCGTTCGCGGTCGAATCTGTGCAGTGATTGTGAAATCAAGCGCAATACCGGACATCGAATTGCAAGTGCGTGAAAGAAGATTATCATTGGGTATGTATCAAACAAATTTTGGGTAAATTCATTTATTGATTCGGCGGTCATTTTGTGATAAAATGAATCAATTTCAACTTTAAGTTTTACTTGGTAAATACCACTATATCTTTAGATCTATTGTGACATGGTGTGTTTCAATGCTTTCTACATCATTTTCAAATACCGTATTTGAAAATGATGCGGAATGCATAGATTTTAAGAAGTCGTGGTATTTATTAAGTAAAACTTAAATTTAAATCAATTATGTAGCCAACTAATGTGGAAAATTTTAACTTTGACGCTAACAGGGAAAAAATTGTCGTTTGAATTTAAAATACCCAAAATTTGCAGATTGCATCCTATGGCTTTGAACCTTATTCACTTTTATTATAATTGAGTTATTATTTAAATTTATAATATATGCAACCGTATTATAATAACTTATAACCCTCATTTTATGGATGGAACCAATTACAATTACATTTATATATTTGAGTCGTGACAAGTGTTATATTACCATGTACATATGTGTGCCATCCAAAACTGTAGTTATTTTTTTATATACTTTACGACATTTTTTTAATTATGTATTTGAATTTGTAAAATAACACATATTTACCTATGATCTACCATACTTATTCAATGTAATTGATTTAACCCTTTTTTAACAGTATTTTTATAGTAAGATAGAAATATCAATAAAAATGATAAATTTGAATGATTTATATTATGCCATTTATGAAAAATACTACCTCAAGGACGCTTTACTGTGAATGAATTGGGGAAAAGATGATGGTGGAAATTATTCAGCAAACAAATGTGTTTTAGTTTTTTTTCTAAAGATCATTTCACTCTTACCTTTTTTACCCGCCAATGTACATTATATGATTGAAATATTTATTTAGTAAATATACAAAAACACAACTTGACCACATGTCCAAAAAATACAGTCAAATATGTGTTTTTAAATAGTACGCATTATACATTCGATTCATTAATATTATCGTTTTTGGAGGGTTACATACGTGTGATCCCATCATTTGTACTCATATATAATATACATACAATAAACTCGTATTTTAGCATACGTACATAGATTCTTGTTCATCACGATTTGTGTGTATAATAACATCATACTTAATTACAGACTATCGGCAGTTTATTATTAACTCGGTATACCCGGCCATGCGATGCTGAGGCTCAGTCTGGTTAAATTGTAAAGAAAGATAATTAAAAGCACTCATTTCTGATTTGTTTCATTTTACAATGTTGTGCAATGAAAATATTAAAATCCATGAAACAACAATGCCATCGAGAAAAATCTATGCGACAACATCTGTCAAGGAGCACTCTCTCTGCCATGTCTAATATTTAGTAATGCTTGTATTGCTGTTACATTCAACAGATGGTATTGCGATTGAAGTAAAAAAAACTGTTTTTTAAACATATTTTTTCAAGCGTTCATTCGAATGCAACGTTGTGTCGAAATTTCAAAGCTGTCGGTGATTAGCTTTAGTAAATTTAAGATTTTTAATAAATAAATAATTTTCATTTATATAGATGGATAGTTTGATACTAACTAGTTACTATAGATTATCACAAAGGCAAAAAAATAACACAAAATAATTTAAAAAAGCCAAAACCCTCTAAATAAATAAAAATAAATGTCTGAACTATCATAAGATCAATGAAACTATATTCAAGGTAGGAGCACATATACAATAGTTTTCACAATGCTAGACAGAGATATGTAAATACGTATGGGCATTTAACATTATTGACAAAAATGAGAAATGTGTTGTTGAGATGGTCTCAACATGTTGAACCTATGAGTGAGGAAGACCTACAAAAACTGCAAGTTCAAGTATTTCAGGGCGTGGACAGGTCAGGAGTCTAAATTTAAAAGTCAACGGATTTGTATGATAAATGATAACATAGCGCTCACTCCTTTCAAGAACGTCATAAATCAAAAAACTAGATTTTTCAGGAGAACGTTTTTAAAGTTAAAAAATATAATACAATGTATTAAAAATAAATATCAAGCCACTTACTGAAATTTTTATTTTGCAACAGATCTTTTTAAGACCTGACGGTTTTTTCTCCATTTGAAAAATATTCAGTTTATTAAAAAAAAATTAAACAATACATTTTCTCCAAAATGCAAAAACAACATTTTGTGACCTGTAGCGTGTAAATATTAAGTAAAAAATATGCCTCTTTTGCTGGGATTTAGTACATTTTCTGGGCATTCCGAAAACATGCACAACTGAAAATTGACGATTTTTTATTTATGACGTTCTTGAAAGGAGTGAGCGATAGATGTTCGAATGGTGAAATAAGGAAAAAGTTCAAGACAGATAGGCATTATTGAGAAAATTAAGAAAGGTGGTTTTAGATGGTTTGGACAATTGGAACCAATGAGTGTTGAAAGTACTGTAAAACAAATTTATAAGGAGAATTACTAAATTCCACTAAGACCTACGAAAATGCTGCAAGATCAAGTATATATTTCAAACTCTTAAACGTAGATAAGAATCTAAATGATCGGTGGGTATATATGTATGAAGAGATGTGTCAATATGGAAGAGACGAATAATGTTTTCAAAGACAGAGTGACGTACAATAGTTTTGTATCCTTGGAGAGAAGTGGAGAAGTTTTATTACAGTTTTCGTACAATTTAATACCCGTTTACAGGAATTTGTGACGAGATCTGTAGATAATAAATATCCTTTCAAATTAACTACAGATCGGTAAATTGGTTAAATGTTAAAAGTGGAAAAAATAATTTCGTATCTGCCTTACATATTTAAAAGAAGTAAGATACTTGTGAATTTCACTTTTACTGGTTATGGAGGCGAATTGTTGATAAGAATCAAAAATCGTCTCCAATAAATAATCGAATGAGCCTTTAAAAATCTTGCAGTTACATAACTGAGTTTCACTCCGCCTCAAAATAATATTTATGCGTCTGGTAAAACTATAAAATGCGTCCATTTTGCCTCTGAAAGCATTCAACAAAACAAATATTAGTCGCGATTTATAATGCAAGGAATTTTATGAATCCTTTCCGTAATATAATACGTAAGCAAAAACCTCTTTTTGATACTAAAGTTTTTTCCATGATTTGTACAACATAACATAAAATCATTAAATTTTTCCCTCAACCACAACTATTTTCAACGTAATAGGTAATCATTATCTAGGCGTATAATATTTACTATTTACATTTACATCAGTTGGGTTTTTCCGGACGTTGCTACGATGTCACCAAATAAATACATATTTTCCGTTTTCAAAAATAAATTTTAATATACCAAACAACATGTGGATAATTTTTATCGTACTTCTCAAATCCCGCGTCAAAAACTCATTAAAATTAAATTGCGTCAGCATTACTTAATTATTATTTTATTTTTAATGTGAAATTTGGTAACTGAGTTTGGTTTTGAGGTCCCGGGTTTATATATCTTATTTTTCCTGGTTCCATCCCAACTTATTGTCTTTATAGACTATTGGGATCAGCTCTCCTCGTCCTTAGGTTGAAGGTCCTTCTGTTATGGGCAACGTCACCTAAACCATGGCATTGAATTATGTTTTATTTCTGCAGCATCCATGAATTCAATGAATTTCGAGGAAGATCCATCCAGGGTTTTTTTTTCTTTCTGACTCCATCCCTACTTACTGTCTTTGTAAACAGTTCAGTTCTCCTCGTCCTCAGGTTTTAGGTCCATCTTTGCAGCATCCATGAACTCTGTCACCTAGGCCATGGCTTCTTATTATTTTTCCTTTCTGCAGCATTCATGAATTCTTTGGATTCTTTCGATGAAGATCCATTTCAGATTTATATATTTCTTAGTTTAAATCCATTTTATTAAAATTATTATTCTTTCGGTGCCGTAATCGAAATCAGACGTTAGAGTCCTAAATATGTATTAACATAATCCAAAGAAACTCCACAAGTAATGAAGAACTTAACCAAAAACCTGAGATTTTGATTGATTATGATGGATTGTGATACAAAAACAATAAAATTATGATGTAATCACAAAAAAACGAATTAATGCTTTAATAAAACTGAAAATTATCTTTAGATAGTTTAGTTTTCCTTTAGAAAAAAAACTCTCAAATTTGACATTACGAAACTCAAAAACAAAACAAAGACCTTTACCCAAACCTCTTTGCACACCAAACATAGATTTAAGAATACGTGGGAAAATAACTTAAAACCAAAATTAAATTTGTAAAATTGAAATCCCAAAAGTGATGCGTAATTCAGTAAAATATAAACATATGAGAGAAAATAACAATTCATCGGAATATTTACAGTTCGTAGCGTGTCATACCTTCGCTAAAATTCATTACTCTTGTTTTATCTACAACTTAACATAACATGACAAGTCAAACGTGATAATAAAACAACATAAGAGGAATGAATCATGGTGTACTTAGATATTACACGAGGGCTCAGTAAATGGCTATAACCATTTTGATTTTCAAGGTTGAAAGGTTACTTTAGCTCAAGGTTGTAGAGTCTGAATGTCACATTTTCCGGAACCGGACACAATACTGTTAATATTACTAATTGATGTAATTCAAATCCGCTAATCACGAGGCGCCATCGTCGTGAATCATGCAAACAAAATTTGTATTTCTAGGAAGTTTATTTTTTGCCTTTCTTACGCACTTTCAACAAGGAAATAAATTTTTAATAAATATGCAATAAAACAGGTTGACTCACTGAACTTATCTACGACTTACATGTGTGTATCTTCATACTACTCGCGCTATTCATATAAGGGGTAGGCAGAGAATAAAACACCACATAATTTGTCACTCAGATCAGATAATAAAACACCACATCAATCTTCGGCTCTTCTACTTTCATGCATCTCCTCATACATACCCGTCAATTATTCAGACTCTTGACCTGATCACGACTAAGTATTTGAAATATTTTATCATACCAAGTTTTCTTCAGTCTTCCTTAGCTCCCTTTTCCAACTAAATTCGCCTCATAATTTAGTCTTACCGATCTTTTATCACTCATTCATTCCAAATATCCAAACTATCTCAACACACCTTTCTTAATTTCATCGATAATGCTTATCTTTGCCGTGCATTCTTTCCTTATTTCACCATTCGAACATCTATCATACTGTATGATAGATGTTCGAATGGTGAAATAAGGAAAGAATACACGGCAAAGATAAGCATTATCGATGAAATTAAGAAAGGTGTGTTGAGATAGTTTGGATGATGTATGATTCATACATCGTCTAGCCGCATATTCGTCAGAGGGATCGCATTTCGATCGCGTTCAATCTACTTTTACCCTTCTTTTGCCAACTCCATGATTCGCCTCCTTGCTGCTTTCCTCAATATTCCTTGATAGGCGAAGATCCTACTAAAAGCAACACTTACTCAGATGTTTTTTCAGCCTTAAAAAATCACTGATATGTTTTGTTTTTTATGTCGGATTTTATCAGATGTCGGACATTACACCATATTGTTTTGTGTTTTTGTTTATAAATCTACCAAAAATGACTAATGCACCTATTTACGCGTGTTATTTGATCACTTGTACACACATTTAAAGTAGCACTAAACGACTAATTACGGTACATGCTTAATTACAACACAAACAATTTTAAGCTGACTCAAAATAATTGAAAAATAATTATTGATAGATGAATCTTCATTTTGTTTAGGCATGTGATTCAAACGAGTGAAGAAATGCATGTAGTTGGAAATAAAAGCAAGAAATTCCGAGAAAAACTTGGCATAATCAAGTATTTTAAATATGTGATCGTGGCTAAGTAAGGAGTCGGAATAATAGGCGGGTATAAGGAGATGCACAATGTGGAAGAGGTGAAGATTGTTTTCAAAGAAAGATTGGTGTAGCTATCTCTTAGAAATTACAACTTATATACGAAAAGCATTAGGAAACAGTGTATATGGTATAAGTATATACATCTTTCAACAATTAACGCAATAAGAATAGTGATCGTAGCATGAGTGTATAAAGTGATCACTTATGCCGGCCAAATGCCAGGTCGTAACCGCTGGAATGCTTGGACTTCCATCTTTATTCGTATAAAAGCAAAAGATGCCTCATCTCAGTTGAGGCACCCACACACATGAATTATACATATATTGATACATCATCCGTATAGTAAATAATCCAGTGTCTGATATAATGAATCATTTTGAAAAAGATAAATTTCATCAATGTGCAACATTCTGAATTACTCTCATAGTTGATAAACCGTATTAATTGATCGTTAAATGATTTATATACATCATTATATGTATCTCATTTAATACTATCGTTTCACACCACACATACAAATTTCAGTGCTGCCGTATATCTATTGACATTTTTCTTTTGCTCACAATTTTTTCTTATTTTTTTAGAAAGCAGAGCTCATCAACATTATTTCACTGAAGGGTTTACCACCAGAAAATTAAAATGATACTAATGTATTCAACTTTTTTATTAGGTAAGTTCTCCTTATTAAAATTGTACAATTTGTTGAGAGAATCCTCAATTTCATTTGTTTATTTATCAGTTTTCTTTTTAATTTTTGTTGTTTTTCTGTAATGTAACTTAAAGATAGAGATCTCTCATAAAATGATCTCTACTTTCAAAAATAATACGGAAATAGTATTATTTCTTTATTTATTTTCATACTAAACTATATGAAGGAAGTGTGAAAGCCTCTAAGGTTCATAATATGGTATATACATTATTACAAAACAATGAAAAAATAAATTGAAATATGTATGTAATATGAATAATTGAATGAAATAACAGTGTACTGTAGTAGGTATACGAAAATAAAATGATATTAAAAATACATAAATACATACACACATCACATACGAGGGCTGTTCAATTGATACATAGTCTGATGTCATAAAATAAAATGTACTTTATTTAGTTACATGTTTGAGTACCGTAGGTACAAATAAAGTCATCAAATAAGTCATCTTCCCGACGCACACGCTTATCCCAACTGTGTTTTCACTTTAAGAAACAGTCCCGGAACGCTTCTTTTGTGATGTCTTTCAGCTCCTTTGTTGCATTTGCCTTATATCTTGGGAATCGTCTAAAATCTTCTTCCTTTCTAAGGTCTTTTGAGTTGGATGAATAAGAGTAAGTAAGAAGGAGCGAGGTCAAGTGAGTAGGGAAGGTGAGGAAGAACAGTGATTGAGTGTTTGGCCAAAAACTCAAGAGTTATGGAACATGAATGAGCTGAAGCTGATAAAATGGCAACGATTATGACAACGCTCAACCTTACTTACCTGATATCGCTCCCTCTAGCTTATCCTCGCTCCCCAAATACATTTTTTTAATTGTGAATCTCTTTTAGTTTCAGTCTCTGCCGTTATATCTACACCAGTATATTGGAAAGGCCTTTCGAGAAACAAACGTGAGGAAAATTTATTACTCACTCGAGATAGCCTCCCAGAGTCGGAAAACAAATACTTAAATATACCAAACTACGAAGAAAATACAGGATATGTCCCATCAGATCTACCTAAAAACTTCAAAGGATCGGGGAGCGCCGATTTCGCCTTTAGCGATGAGAGTTATTCACCAGAAATAAGACCAATAAACACAGACAAAATATATTTTGAAACCAACAGTCCAAAGATCTCAGAAGTTCTGAAAAATACTTATAATTATAATAAGAAGGATGATAATCCTGTAAAAGAAACCTCTTATAGTTTCCATAGCAATTTTGATCTACCTGAATTGAATTTAAATGAGCAATGGAGACCTAAACCAAAACCGTGGGCAGCGCCAAATGTAATAACAGTTGAAAATAAGAATGAAGATGATTGGAGTAATATTGTGTTTCTACCAGACTCGTACGAATTTGAAGGTATTCCAAGCAGACCAAATAATCAAGTGGTCCAATTTACAACATCAACCGAAGAACCTTTTTCCACAACCACAGAATCGCGATTGGTCAATGCTTGCCAACTGAGTTGTCACAAAAGGATCACAAATGAGTATAATCCTATGTGCGGAAGTGATGGAGTAACTTATTTCAATCCTGGGAAACTAAGCTGTGCCAAGAAATGTGGAAGAAGTAAGTGAAAATTTATATAATTCTGTTGTGGCTCAATCAGTTAAATGGAAAATAAAAAGACATTTTACATTCCTATATGTATTCTTCTCCATCTTACTCCTCATTACTGAGGGTTGTAAACCTTGTGGAATCAATGACTCTTCTCCAGTTATCCCTTGACTGCGCTGCACTTAGTGCTCCAACCACCAAGGAGCCTGCTTATATGCATAATCTCACAAAATGTATAATTGAAAAGATTATGAAAAGTTATTCCAAGGCGTAATAAGTAAATGGAGCGAATGGATAGTAAGAAAATGACTATGAAAGTATATTTGGTAAACAAGGACGTCGAAAAAAGATTTGGCACGACAAGATTAATCAGAACCTAAAATCTGGTAGTGTCAAAAGTCTACCTAATCAGAGGGCGTGTAAGATAAGATGTATGGATCTGAAGGAAGCTAGGAATGTATGTCAGAACAGAAGAGTGTGCGTTCCATCCTCTCTGCTTACCCCTGCCGAGAAATGGTGTGATGATAGTTATAGTAGCAGTAAATAGTTAAAAGTCTTGGAATTTGATTGAGTTAAAAAGGGTTAAATTTATTTATCTACCCATTTCTTCTTCTGTCTTCACCTATGGTAGAAACGACCATGCACTATTTATTAACAGATAAAGTTTACTATCAGTATTTTATTTATTTATTTATTTTTTACAGAAATACGAAAAAGCAGACACTCAACCTGTGGTCCTTTTGCACCAGTTGTTTAACTCAATTTATTTTAAGTCATAACTCCTTAATTTTTAAGATAAGTGTGTCATTTTAGTGCTAAGTTATCAAATAAACTGTTTATTTATAGGGAAAAAATAAAACTTTTTGAAATATATACTTGTTTTATTCATCAATAAACATTTTTCTAAAAATTATATAAAAACTAACACATTTTACCACACCAATCTTATAAACTTTACTGACTGTACACATTTAAACATATTCGGCAACATTACTTATAACCCTAATCAACTTCTTCATTTTATCAAATGGATTTAATAAAATCAATATACTTATATTTATCGTAAAGTGTAAATATGATCAAATATATACTCACAGGCAAACATTTCATTGTAAAATATAATCAAAATAATTCTACAGAAATTTTAAAAGGCACTTCATATTAGGCGTGTCACAATTGACATTTTCTTCAAATTATTTTAATTAAATGTAAAAAAAAAACATGAGTATTATGTTTACTTTGTAGCTAGGTTTTTTTCATTGCCTTTTTAAGTCTCAAAACTGACATTCCATTGTTCAACAGTAACACAAAACAAAAGATCATTTTAAATACATTCGTCTTAATAGTAAATATTATGTTTAAATGCTTTATTTGTAAAAAAAAATATGCATACATAATGTGTTTTTATTGTATGGATATTTGTGCTAGAGTATTAAGAAAATAAGAATAAAACCATGACTAATATTTATCTCAGAAGATAAATGAAGAAAATAAAACTAGTCATACAAATATGCATCATTTATTTAGGCACAAAAGCAGTGCCTAACCTGTCTTACTTTGCGTTCCATATAAGCATAAATTGGTGCCTATTCTACATTAGTGCAAAAAATGGCAGTGAATCAATTTTGAACTCATTCGAATTTGAAACTCGTTCACGAATGATGATTTCTTTATTGGTTCACTGATTCACAAATTCACAGATTCATTCACTAATTGGCAAAAACTTTTGACGACTGACAGGAACAAAGTTTATTTATTTATTAAAGTTTGCTATATTATGGTTGCCATATAAATATCTAATAAATCTATCTATGTGAATGATTACCTGCCAATATTTTAAGACATTTTAGATATCTTAACTAAGAATATGTTTTACAAAAAGAGAATATGGAAGTTTGTGCATCCACAGAGCCTACGACTTTTACAGGCTGGCTTAAGTGATCACTTTATTCACTGTAAAAATAACATATTTGCAAATGCTCAGACTTCCATATTCCCAAATAGAAAAACAAAGAAACATTGTTTATGATGAAATAAGAAATAAATAAAAATATTTTCTTAATATTTATTTCATTATCATCTGTGGAACTTGTTTGCTCAAATATTATCAGCAGTTCAAAAAAACATGAAAATTAAATATAAAATACTATTTATATATGCCATCTATAAACATTGTAGGTTATGTGTTTCTATTTTAGGAAAAAAATAGAAACACATAACAGAATTATCGGTAAATATTGACAATCCTATAATTTTTACAGTCCGTTGGTAAAGTATTCATTAAAACTATGTATATTCCCACAGTCCCTTTAGTCCGCCTCCGTAAAATAATGGTCAGCACGCTCGGCTACCGTTTTGGAGGTCCCGGGTTCGATTCCCAAGGGGGGTAAAATAAATATTAGTGATTTTTTCACTGTAATATTTATTTAAAATTACCATGGACTGGTACCTGAAGCGGAGGACTGATCACCTTTCCTTCATGAATAAACGATCAAGATAACACTGCGTTTATATGACACAGTGCCCTATGCACCATTTGGGTGCGGATAAGGGTTTTATTATTATTATTATTATATTCCCACAAAATCATGTGTTTGTTTGATAGATCGAAAGTAATTGTTATTAATTTTACAAAAATAGTAAATACCTTACAAAAACATAAAAAAGTAAAAAGCTCCATTCACTGGTCATCTGCAAAATAATTATTTGAATAATTTTACATACATTTTCAATTTAGTCATTAAAAATGATCACATTTACTTCTTCTACTGATCCTTATGTGCACCCAATAGGGCACTGCACAGATCAACGCAATGTTTACTTGGCCGTTATTGTTATGAAGGCAAGGTGATTAGGCCTATGCCACAGATAACAGTCCAGGGTAATTTTGAATAAATATTAGATATTTATTTTGACTCCCCTAAGAATCGATACAGGGACTTCCAGCATGATAGCCAATCGCTATACTACAAAGATACAAAACATTCACAGCATATTTTAATCAATTATATGTACAATAGCTGCTATCTATAAGATATGCAAAAGAAAAGTTATATTAACCTGTCCGGCAGTGTGGCCAAACGTGAACAATCATTCAAACAAAACTTTCCTCGAAGGAGTATAGGCGTACGTGAACGGCAGCGCTTATAACTAAAGCCCAGTATCATTTATTTGTAGTTGTATTTCAATACTACAACTACACTTCAGATTATTTTTCTGTTTTAACTACAGCATTTTCCTTGAAATTAAGTTTTTATGACATCATCGCAATGACGCTGTCAAAGAAAACCCATGAAATAAAACATTGATAATTTTGATATAAAATATGTTTACTAGAGTACATATATTTTTTATTCAAGAAAATATTTTGCTTATACCATCGGCTATGATAGCAAATTATAAAATGTAAAAAAAAAAATAAACTCACTCCCCAGATACATTTTTATCCGCAGAAACTCCTGTTCAGGTTAGTTTGATCTTATGCTCAAAAATATACATATGTTATATGTAAATAGACACTTAACACAATTATCACCTAGCATAAAATACATATTTTAAAATAAATCAGTCTAAATGAGATAAATCAACAAGAAATGCAAGAGGTTTCGTACATATGTGACCTTTAGTATCATCACCCAACGTACAATAAAGTATCCAATTTTAAGCAAAAATGAATCAAAAATGCATTTCAGGGCAATGCTATGATTGGAATATATTTAAAGGGCACATTTAATGTGTGGGAAGGAACTCATTAATGAAGATCATTACTACTTTATTAGAAAGCAAATGGAGGAAAAAGAAAATATTGGCTTGGGAATTCAGGATTGCCCTGGTACAAACTAGGAACAAGAATATTTTACATTTTGACGGATATCATATGGATCAGTCTAGAATATCTGTAAAGTCATACATGCATCGTTTTGACCCTATGTATTGTTTTGATAATTGATCTCTTATTTCTTTTTTTATATATTTTTTTTTATCACTCATTAATTCCTTTAACAGTTTGCGAAGCATTATTATTTTTCTTATTTTATTATCCTTATGGTACATAGAACACTATCATGAATGCAAATCATAAGTAATCAGCTCTCATGTTTAGTTCACTGCAATATAACACCTTTTTGTAAATAACTTAATTGTATGCCATATTGAAAAATTACCATCCAATCCCTTGAAGTTAAGTTTATATGGAATCAATCAGGGAATTGAACCTGGGACTTTTTTGACAGTGAGATTAGCTAATCAAATAATTGAATGTTATTAACGCTTCAAAATTTGTTCTTGATTTATTTATATATTATTTATAAAAAGGTACAAATAATTAATTTATTATCTGTAAAGAGCAAAAAATATAAACTACATATTTTAAAAATAAAATCAATATGATTTTACTTGATGAGTTAGTTAGATCAATGAAATGAGATACAGAAGAAATAAAAATATAGACTAAACCAGAGTAGTTCCGACTCTTAAATACAATATTATGATTTAAAACAAAAAATTTTTGCATCAAAGTTGTTCTATATTAACTCCTCACATATGACAAATTTTATGGTCTACGTTTATTATGTATGTAGTTACTAAAGCCGAGTTTTTTGAATTACCTAACGTCCAAGTGACTCTAAAATCTAGCTACGGCTTATGCAACACCGTTTATCATGTCCCTACTCAGGCTTCAACTTTATAAGTTTCATAGCCTATGCCTACTTGTGAGTGGATTTACTCTTTAAGTTTAAAGTTACTATAATTTCATGTAATTCATGAGTGAAAATTCTAGGCAAAAACACTCGCCATCTCACTAGAGGCATGAGTTTAACTAAAGCCGAGTGTGATCTACATGTTTTATATATCGCTCACTCCTTTAAGAACGTCATAAATCAAAAATCGACAATTTTCAGTTGTTTTCGGAATGCCCAGAAAATGTTCTATATCCCAGCAAAAGAGGCATATTTTTTTTAGCCGAGTGTGATCTATGTGTATTATATGTATATCGCTCACTCATTTAAGAACGTCATAAATCAAAAATTGACAATTTTCAGTTGTTTTCGGAATGCCCAGAAAATGTTCTATATCCCAGCAAAAGAGGCATATTTTGAAATTAATATTTACCCGCTACAGGGCAGAAAGTGTTGTTTTTGTATTTTGAAGAAAAGGTATTGTTTAATTATTTTTTTTAAATATCCTAAATATTTTTCAAATGGAGAAAAAATCTTCAGGTTTTACCTTAAAAGATCTATTGCACAGTTAAAAGTTCAATAAGTGGCTTTATATTTATTTTTAATACATTGTATTATATTTTTAAACATTAAAAAGGTTCTCCTGCAAAATCAAGTTTTTTTTATTTATGACGTTCTTGAAAGAAGTGAGCGATATGTAGTCACTAAAGCTGAATGTGGTCTAAATAAACAATGTATGCAGTCACTAAAGCTGAATATGGTCTACATATATGTATTATGTATGTATGTAGTCACTAAAGCTGAATAAGGTCTACATATGTATATTGTGTATGTAGTCACTAAAGCTGAATGTGGTCTACATATTTTATATTTTTCAACATTTTGAGTGTGTCCAAATACTTGTTCACAAAATCTGGATTATCTCCAATTACAGGAGTTATTTTCATATTATTTTTTGACATCTCATCAAAGATGAAGAAGAATATGGAAGTCTGGGCATTTACGGGGCTTACGACCGTCATAGGCTGGTTTGAGTGATCACTTTACACACGTGTAACATTCACCAATTCTACCCATTATTGACAACCACACTACTCAAATTCTTGGAAGTTCTATATATATATGAACCAATTTAGAAACCTTATTCATGAATCACTAAAACTTCACTAGAGACATCTATTGGTGAGATAATGGGTAGAATTGGTGAATGTTACACGTGTGTAAAGTGATCACTCAAACCAGCCTATGACGGTCGTAAGCCCCGTAAATGCCCAGACTTCCATATTCTTCTTCATCTTTGATGAGATGTCAAAAAATAATATAAAAAAAAAAATTATATTTTTCAGTTTGGTTTTTCATAAACATGTTCGTATTTTTACAAATTTAAACAATTCAGAAATCGATTAAATGCTGAAGACTTTTCAAATTGCTCTTACATCAAAAAGTCCAAACTATAAAGTATTAAATTATTATTTATTGTATTAAACATGAAGCAACATCAATTCTCCAAAAACTCTCCGAAAACCTGAATTTTCGATTGATCCAATTTCAGAATTTTATTTTGTTTGGCTATAACTATTTTTATGTACCTTTTTTGTATAAATTAATTCAATAAATAAGTTTTATTTTAAATATATGTTGATTGTCTTCTTTTCATAATGGGGGGAGCGGGTAATATCGACTAATGCAAAAAATTTATAGGGGTAATAAAAAAGTTCCCCGACCGCTGATGTATGTAGTCACTAAAGCTGAATATGGTCTACATATATTGTGTATGTAGTTGCCAAAGCTGAATGTGGTCTACATATATTATGTATAAAGTCACTAAAGCTGAATGTGGTCTGCATATATTATGTATGTAGTCACTAAAGCTGAATGTGGTCTACATATATTATGTTTAAAGTTACTAAAGCTGAATGTGGTCTACATACATTATATTATGTATGTAGTCACCAAAGCTGAATGTGTTCTACATATATTAAAAATATAGTCACTAAAGCTGAATGACTCATTGCGTCACTAAGATTATCTGGTTATTTTGTTCAAGTTGTTAAGAGATCTTTTCATATTGTTCCGAACATATAGTCAGTGTGGTAATCCAATTTTCTGTTTCTGTTTTTTGAGGAATTCCTTAGCCTGTTTATCTCCCTGTCTGTTTTCCAACGCTTCAATGGCATCTCCCTCTGAAAAAAAAATCATTGAATCATGAAATAAAAAATAAAAATATCATCTCTTGCTATTAATCTTTGATAACATATATTATATATTTATAATACAGAATATTATATTTTTTCTATCTCATGTCTTTTGTTTTATTCAGTGCGACGCATGCGACATCTGGTGGTAGATCTGTTTTATGTAGGTACTATATGTAAGTACTTAATAAAATGTGTAGGTAGGTACCTAGGTATTTTATTACATATATATTTAATTCACGACATTTTTGGTGTGTCCTAATCCTTGTTCACATATCTGAGTTTCTCCACTTAGGAGGTATTTTATAATGACATTTCAACAACGATAAAATAGAATATAGAAATCTAAGTATTTACAGGGCTTACGACCTGTCATAGGCTATTTTAAGTTATCACTTTATACACGTGTAACATTTTACATTCTACCTATGATTGACAACCACACTACTCAAATTTTAGAAGTCATATATGCATTTTATCATATGATTCAAACATTATTTTATATGTAAGTTCTCAGCAGCATCTACGGTTGATTTGAGCAAGCTTATTATTAGCAGAGACCCTTATTTTTAAATGTATGTTATCTTGGAGGAATCATAAAAATAAGAATATCTGCTGAATAAAAGCTTACTGAAATTAACCATAGATGCTTCCGAGAACTCATACATGAAAGAATATGTCAATTATATGATATGTATATGAGACTCTTGGACAGGTCAATGGTGCACAACAATATCGGGGTACCTTAGAGAGAAAATCTGGAAGTATGAGCACATATTGGGAGTAAAATAAAAATATACAAGACATGTCATTGTCACATATGAGATAGGGACCAGAGCAGACACAACGCGAACCAAATCTCTTCTAAGAAGCTCAGAAATAAGGAAATTGAGATGCACATCCAGAAACACATTAAAAGACTGAATAAGGAACACATAAATCCGGAAAATGTGTAGTAAGGATGATATAGTCAGATGGAGAAGACAGTGAGTACGATTCTGGAATGCCCATGTAATAAAATGCAAGAAAGTAGACTAGCCCAAATTGCTCTTCAAGAAAACCCAGGTGCAAGAAGACCACCTGGAAGACCTCCAAAGCCATGGCGTGACAACTGGCAAGTGTATAAAGTTATCACATAGCCAGCCTATGACACTTGACAAGTTTTATGTTTAAAAAACTTACTCTCCGGCAAACAGCCGGCATAATTGTTAACCTCACTATCAGAAAGGTCACAACACCTAAAGGAAAGGGATTTTTATATTTGTGTACATACCGAGTTTGGTTGGCCTTGATAATTTGAGATGGACCTGCGGAAGACTTTTGACATCAGTGGCATCTTGAGGAACTTCACTGAAGTGCACATAAGCCTCGGCAAGGTACTGGTTAGACATTCCAAACATGTCCTTGTCTTTCACATCAAATACTATCAAACCATTGGTGCATTTTCGTTGTTCGGGAGTCAAAACACTGCAATGAAAGTTCACAAATTCACATTTGTTATGTCATTGGGTATTTATTGATCTCTCAAGTAGAAGATATTAACGTTTCCCTACTGATCGTCCAAAAATCACACCCCCAATAAGACCCCAGTTCATATTTGTATGGAAATCGTATTACGTAACTCGTAACTCAGAGTCACAGCCATGTTGAGAGCGAAATGATATAAGTGAGAAGCCGTAAATCGGATCAAACGAAAGCGAAGTAATATAACTGTCTAGCTCTCTTCTTGTGGTAATATCACAATTATTGGAGTGAAAGGAATAACATATTGCTAGCAGACAAAAACATAACCTGCTGATATTGAAGCACATAGATCTTGTGGTACTGAGTGATTATGCTTTTTAACAAAAACAATATTTTGAAACATTAAACGATTTGAATTTATAAAAATAAAAAAGGGAAAATTTTCTTTAATAATATTTTTGAGATTACAAAAAATATAGTGTAAGTAGCTCTAATAATACTTAAGTCATTGGATTAAAATTCATTTATGGGGGATTTCAATCCCCCTGTTCGTTAGTTAAGTTGATGAAAAGGTTGTACCCTGCAGAGAGAGTTTTGTCGGTCTCCGAATCTCTAGACAGCCCCATACTGTTAAATGCAGTACCTAAAAGTCCTAAACACACTCCCAGTTCTTTTTGAAGACTACCATTTGCTGCTGGCTTTATTTTATTTATTTATATTTCTTTATACACATAATTACAGATTGCAATAATGTGTCCTCACTGGTTTTTCCCATATTATTTACAATACTTTTTTATAAAACTATATGAAAGAAGATTGTTTATGACATGCAATCAAATATGACATAGCCAAACAACTGGCTCACAAGTGAATGTCATAAAAAATGAACTAGCAGTTTCTCTGTAACTCGTTATGTGTAATGTCCTTTCTTCACTCATTTTAAGTTTTAGGTTTTTTTTTTAAATAATTTGGAAAAAATAGTGACTTACATTTTGAAAACTTCATCGTAAAGGGGAAATTGGTTTTTATTGTGTGTTTGTGTTTTCGGTCGAATAGTTCCAGCGAACATATCCTCAGGAAGCAGATGTATCCTCACAAACGAATCTACGCTTCCTATAATAATTTACAAAAATAATCATTAAAATATTAGAGTAAGGACATTTTGAGTGTTTGGGTTTTCTTCACTAAGTTTTTTTTTTGACTTTTTTAACATGGTGAAGAAGAATAATAAAGTCTGGTTTTTACAGGGCTTGTGGTTCGTCATAGGCTAGTTAAGTGATCACTTTACACGCTTGCTACATTCAACATTCTACCCATGATTGACAACCACACTACTCAAATTTTTGGAACTCCTGCACATATCATTAATTTCATGACAATGTATGTATGAGTTTACAACAGCCATCTATGTTGGACTGAGAAAGATTTTGTTTTAGCAGAGACCCTTTTTTTGATGTATGCAAGATCAGAACCGCGGATTATTTTTACATACTCATATAGCGTATGACTGACCGAGAGTAAGTTAATGATTGAAGTGGGCGTGTTGCACTCGCGTAACGTTTAATGTAATTAAAACACTCACACGCAATATTATGATTTTTTTTTTTATGAATTAGTTTCACACGTGCACATAATAATTTTTCAATAAAACGTAATTATACACCAATAATCAATGCTTTACTAATGAGTGGTACCAGTGGTAAGAGTGGGACAGTCTGTGTTATACTCAATATATAACATAAATATAAGAAAAATTCAACAGATGTCACTATAAACCTTATACATTGCAATATAAAAAGTGAAAAAACAGTCTCTGGTTCCAACTCAAAGTTAGCCGGTACACAGATACCTCCACAACCCAAACCAGCACAGCAGACAGACAGGGAGCAGTGGCAGAGCGAGGCATTTAAACATTTGTTCAGTCATCACATTTCCCACTCAACCATTCATTGACATTCCATTTCGGATCCCTTCCATAAGTAGTGAATTTCAAAATATTTATTGATAAATCATTCGCAGGGTGAATAATCCATTTTATGATAGAATAAATAATAAACTTTGTAATATATACCATTAGAATCCATAGCCAAAAGATTTCTTGCATTCATGACTTCTACAACCAGCGAAGATTCGGTAAACATTGTTCGTACGGAGAGCATTCCGAATGGAGACTCCGTCAACTTGTTTTGTTCCTCCCACCTCTCTAGGAAGTATTGGTGTATCAGCTCTGAGGTCTCGAAGCCGTGCAGTTTCAGCTGGTATTCTATGCTGGCCAGAGTTTCGTTGGATTGCGATTCCGTATTGTCCTGTTTGAACGACTGCACCATTATCTTGAGGCATTCGTGCAGGTTTGAGAAAAAGGAGGGTGGCCGCCGTTTCTAGAAAATGGTGCATGGAAAATATTCAATTAGTGTTTGTCTTTTCTTTTGACTACTTCATACTTTTGAACAGTTATCGTAGAACTGTGCATGTGTAGTATTGCACTGCTTGAGTATTTTCATTTGTTTTCTAAGATACTTAAGATGTTTTGTTACTTAAGATAAACAACCCAACTGAGCTTGTCAGTTGCCACTAGATGCTTTTATTGGAATTTATTAGAAATTCATCGATAAATGACCAATTTTTTCTTTGGTGGCAAAACACTAAAAAAACAACACGGCTGTCCAAACTCAAAACACAGTAAGGGACTTTTTTTTGTATTACGTTTTTTTGCATTTTTGGACTAAGTAGATTCTACTAAGTCCAAAAATGCAAAAAAAACATACTACAAAAAAATGTCCCTTACTGTGTTTTATGTTTGGGCAGCCGAACAGTGCTCAGGTTTATTTTTTACAAGTTCAGTGACGAACAGGGTACACATATCTTGATCGCAAAGCGGATGACACATGTAGACATGTTAGGCGTGTTCTTAGCATGAAATGTGTCAATTGGTGCTCCAACTGCCCTTTTTCAATTTTCAAAATCCAATATTTTGTAGTCATTTTTAAATTGTTTCCAGGTAAACATAATACATATTATATTTCATGTGGGAATACACATTACATTATAACTGAACCTATATATAGTAATAATTTTGTAAAGTTCTATATTCATGTTTGTAATGTCGGACCAATCGCATTAAACATATAATAATTACGCATAAACTCCAATAACTCTGGTTAATGTAGGTGCAGAGAAAGAAATGTGGTTACCTCCAAATTAGTTTTAACAAGTTGGAACAACAACTGGCTGAGCTTGTCCCAAATAACATCCAATGTCCTGGTGAAGTTGTCTTGGTTCAGCTGACTGTGCAGTAAGTCCAGATTCTCTTCTAAGTAGAGCATGACACGGTCCATACTCGAGCAATCTTGATGAAGCAATTCTGCTCCCTCAAGTAAAAATCTCGATATAGAAGGTATCATCTAAAATAGAGATTTTTAAGATATAAATATACAAATTAAAAAGATAAACGAACATTGGTGTAATGTTATATAAACTATATAAAGAACTAAACAAAATTTCAAAGCAATCGTCGAATAACTTTAGGAGTTTTAAGATTTAAAACAAACAAACATAAGAATTTTTTTGTACATGGATATATTAAAAAAGGCACATATTTCAATGCAACGTTGTGACAAAATTTAAAAGCAATCGGTGACCAACTTTGGGGGAATTAATATTTTGAACAAATAAACATTAATTGTCCGCCTCCGTAGTGTAATGGTCAGCACGCTCGGCTATCGTTCTGAAGGTCCCGGGTTCGATTCCCAAGGGGGGTAAAATAAATATCAGTGATCTTTTCACTGTCATATTTATTCAATATTACCCTGGACTGGTACCTGAAGCGGAGGGCTGATCACCTTTCCTTCATGTGTAAACGATCAAGATAACACTGCGTTTATATGACGCAGTGCCCTATGCACCATTGGGTGCAGATAAGGGTTTTATTATATTATATAACATTAATATTTTTATTTACATAAAAATGCATCTATCAATTACTCATTTCATATTATTTTCAAATGTATATAATTTTACATAATACTACTGATACTGACACATATCCACACCCAATAAAGCATAGGGTATTGGATGAAATTGATGCAATGTTAAGTTAATTGTCAATTATATGTTGGCAAAGTGATCAGTGCTGTGCCACAGATACCAGTCTAGGGTAATATAAACACACTAAAGACGGGTAAGGTATTTTTACCCGTTTGGTTGATTGATGCTTAAGGACGGGAAGAGTATTTTTACCTTCTGTGTTGGCCTCATTCCAAAGTCAGAAAAGAAGGAATTATTTAAAAAACGTTTGTTTTTTTATGAATATTACTAAAAACATTAGTTTTATATGAATATTATGCACTAATCTCTTTGTTAAGGTCTTGTATTGTCAGCGGTCCGCAGGCATAAAAAAAACTCGTCCAAAATGTGATAAAGAAATTTTACATAACCAAATAAATTGGAGATAATTCATGAAATATTACACAGGTAGGCTAGGGGATACAAATTGTGATTGGAAATCTCGTTAAACGCAATGTATGGCGACTATGTTCTCTATTGATTTTTGACACATGGACGTTGATGGCCAATAATTTACTGGTAAAAATGATGATTTTTAACTGGATGAAGGTAGAAGAGGGTGGAACTGACCTAATATATATAACTTACATAAAATCATACTTAAATATAGTTCAAGATGTGTATGTATAAATAATAATTACCAGCTTATGTACTAACCTTCATGACAACTTTTTCCAAGAGCTCAATGATTTTATTTCTTACTGTATCAATTGCATTTTCAACAACATTTTCCAGTGTCTCTTTACACCTAAAATATAAATGACATGATAAATATCTTATTCACATAAAAAGTTTATTTTTTACACTATCATAATAATAACCTAGTGCAATTAAATGACAAAATACAAACCTTTGTGCTTCAAGCGGACTTTTCAAGTCGCTCAGTTTAGAAATGATGTCAGACATCCCCAATTCTTCGACAAATGGCTGAAGACTTTGCCTGACGTAATCGATATTATTAATAGCTAAACACCATTCTGTGGTGACTTGGAACTTCTTTTCATATACGGTAGTTACTTCACCCATTCCTTCCACTCGTGATGACATATTGTCCGCATAAAATACGCAACACCTGCATATATCCTGAAAAAAATATTAGTATAATTATTTTTCATTCACATTATTTTGAGTGTGACAGAATTTTGGTTTACAAATTATGGATTTCACTCCACTATAGAGTTCGGATCGAGTGGTGAGTGCATATCAGACGTGTGCATAACAGGCAGAAGACCCCCAGAAAGACCACCCAAATAATGGACATCCACCTCCCAGGAGCAGGCTCTGAGAACAACAGGACACATTCCTAACTAAAGCAGATGAAGAAGAAGAATAAGCTCCACTTAGGAGTTATTTATTCATCCACTAAGATCCGCCACATAGTGAGGTGGTTAGCACATTGGGCTACCATGCTAGAGGTCCCAGGTTTGATTCCCACGGGGACTAGTAGCTGCACATTCATCTCAGAGAACGCATTTCGACTGTATTCAGTCTACTTTCATCCTCCTTGCTAACTCTGCGCTTTACTTCCATACATAAGGGACCAAGGGAATGGTACATACATCAATGATCTTCGCCACAAAAGTGTAAGAACCCTCTACATCCGGCCAGGCCAGCTGCTGCCAGAAGACCTTGATTTGATAAAAGATGGCCAGCGTGTCTACGGCGGAGCTGCTGTACCGGACAGTAGTGTCAACCGGTACCAACTGGTCTAGTTCGACAGCCTTCTCTATACGAGTCAGGGCCTTGAAGACAGCTATGTCTAGCCACTGAGCTACTCCACCGAAGAACCAGTTGTGGAATTTGGAGATTGTAAACTGAGACCAGTCAGCGGGGCAGAGACCTTGGCCTAACCTAGAAACATTAAAAAATTACAACATTTTGAGTGTATCCAAATACTTGTCCACAAATTAAGCCTCTTAGTGCCAGGATGTATTAGTAAAGCCGTTCTCGGAAGGCCGTAACATTTCACGTAATGTTATTGAGGACTGACATACACGGCGGTAACAAACACGTTTTTTTTTACAAAGCAATTATGAAAATTATTTGATTAAAAGTTTGATATTTCCACTCACGCTAAGAACCGCTGGAGAACAAGGTACAGTTCAAACAGTGTAGTTCCCATCGCCAAGGGCTCTCCTTGTATTTTGGGTCCCCCAAGTTGTGTTCCATCGCCATTCTCATCAGCCAGCGTGACTTTGTGTTGCGAGGAATCTTCACTGTACCTCAGTTTCTTCATACTCTTGCACACTTCGATAACCTCTGGTTCTACCAACTCACATATCTTGGATTGGTACAATATGTAGAGGCTCTTGGCGTAGGAAAAGTTGACAACACTAAAATGCAAAATCATTATAATATGATACTCTCCTTATCATTCATCGTTTACTTTGTGTAATACTACTTAAAAATTCTACTTCACGAATACCATTTAATCATCAAATCAACTGTAAACTAAAGTGAAATTGCTAAGGTCTTTTTATTTGAAATAAAAATCATTATTTTATTTGAAAGAGAGAGAGAATGAAATTAAAGGAATCAAAATGGCAGTATTTTCAATAGCATGAGGTTCAATTAATTGGCTATTTATTATGGGTAGGTCTTTATTCATTGCTTTACATATTTCTAATTTTTTAAGATTATCTAAACCAAGTCCAGTTTTATTTAGATCTAAATACTTGAATTGTACTTCAGTTACAGTAAATTTAAGAAATCTTAGTAAATACAAGATTGAGTAATTGAGTAAGGCACAAAATTGGATTGAAATAAAAAAAAAATTAAAAAAAACATAAACATAATATAGTAATTTTTGTGAAAAAAACAATTGAGAATTATATGGAGTAGTGATCTCCATTATAAAAAACTAGAAACAGAAAAATTTTAATTTTGCAATTTTAAAATATAAAAATATTCACAAAATCTTTACTATACAAAGGATCAAAATGTATGAAGAGATGCCGGAAAGAAAGATGAATAAAAGTAAACTTAAAATAAATATTTAATTTACTGTTCGAATGTTGTGATTATGTTAATATGGAAGTGAAGCATGGAATTAACAAAAGAAGGATGAAAATAGACGAAATACAATCTCTAAGTCCAATGTGCGGCAGAACGATGTATGATAGATGTTTGAATGGTGAAATAAGGAAGGAGCATAAGGCTGAGATATGCATCATCAATAAAATTAAAGTTTGATAGTGTACTTTATAAAACTGCATTCATAATTTATTTTTATCTAAATTTCTAAACTTGATACACACACACATAATTTGGTGGTTTTGGGTCAAAACTCGCATTTCAATATAAAAATGTAAAAAAAAAATACTTACTCCGAAAATACTTTATCATAGTACTCCACAGCTCTCTGTAAATCAGACCTGATCAGTTGAATAACTCTGATTAAATGTTGCAACCTTCCTTCCTCGCTCTTATCCTTACATTCGTTGTTCTCCAAAATATGCACAAACCATTCCGACGCGCCTTGCAAACAAGCTTCCTTTAAAACGAAAATAATATCACAGATGGCGTTATCATCAGTTCTTTTCAACCAACCATAAACGTTTGGAGGAAATACATCTATACCCTCGGGTATCTTCAAGTCAGACAGTGTTACAAATATTGTCAAAACATCTCTCAGCGTTTTTAAAACATTCTTGTCTCCCGCAGTTTTCTTCCTGATTTTTCTTATGACGCTAAAGCAGGATGGGAATAGTTTCTTAGCTCCATCCCAGAACAGTTTGGTCTCCTCCTCGCAGATTAGGCCTGACTGTAACGGTTTGACTAGTTTGGATAGTATGTTAGTGAATAGAGTGAAGCTGAGTGGGTGCTCATTGTGTACGGCGCAGAATACTGTCCATTGTGCTAACGCTATTTCATTCTGACTTAATCCACTTAAAGCTGCGTGTAATTGAATCAACGCTTCAGCCTGGACGCAATATGTTCCAGACCACCAATACGGAGCTACCTGGAAGTAAAACATAATTTGTTATTCACATTTCAAATTAACATATCGCTCACTCCTTTCAAGAACGTCATAAATCAAAAATTGTCAATTTTCAGTTGTGCATGTTTTCGAAATGCCCAGAAAATGTACTATATCCCAGCAAAAGCGGCATATTTTTAACTTAATATTTACCCGCTACAGGGCAGAAAATGTTGTTTTTGCATTTTTAAGAAAAGGTATTGTTTAATTTTTTTTTTAAATATATTAAATATTTTTCAAATGGAGAAAAAACCTTCAGGTTTTACCTACAAAGATGTGTTGCATAGTAAAAAGTTCAATAAGTGACTTGATATTTATTTTTAATACATTGTGTTATAATTTCAAACTTTAAAAACGTTCTCCTGAAAAATCAAGTTTTTTGATTTATGACGTTCTTGAAAGGAGTGAGCGATATGAAATGATGGGAAAATATTTTTTACCCTTTATTGCATAATATTTTTCCATAAAAAAAAACTTTGACAAAACTGTATCTGGGTTTTTTTTTTTCAACTTTTTATAATTTCATATCATAGTTAATGCTATAAGCAACATGTTTTCTTGAATAAAAAAAATATTTACATCAGTAAACATGAATTATATCAAAATTAAACAAGTTTATTTCATGGGTTTTCTTTCACAGCGTTATTATAATGTCATCACACAAACATTGCAAGTAAAATGTTGTGGGTAGAACAGAAAAATAGGCTAAAGTGAAGTTTTAGTGTTAAATTCAACCACAGATGGCAGTATAAGTGCCATTGTAGAAATAAATGTCACTAGGCTTTAGTTATAAGTGCAGGCGTTTATGTACCACCATACTCCCGGACAGGTTAACTTTGAAATGTATTTTTCCCCATTCCGATCATTGAATATTCCTTACCTAAAATGACACTAGTATCGCAAGATTAAAATGGTATTAAAAAATCTACAAACTTCTTTATCTATCCATTTTTAATTAATGTTTTACTTAGTAAATACCACTATTTCTTAAAAACTGTTACTAAGTAAAACATTAATTAAAAATGGATAGATTTTACCACAAAGTGACTGCCGAATCAATTAATGAAATTCTTTATCTATGTTAGGATTACAATAAAATCTTGATAAAAATATTTAGACACACTCAATATTTTTCATATTTTTTTTCTTAAAGAAAAGAGAAATATTTGTGTTTTTATAATTTACAAAAATACCTCAATTATACTATTTCTGTGAGCCTAAGTGGCTCATTATTAGAAATAGGTATCAAATTGTAGTAGAGTAGGTTTGAACCGAAAAACTATTACTCAAGAGTCCGCGACACTAACCACGGGACTGCAACCCGACACTATTTATATAGCTTACCTTTGAATTTTCCAGTTCATGTAAGAGCAGTATCCTCAGGAGATGCCGGTGTTCCTGAGTCGCAACTTGAGAATTTTTTTCCGAAGAAAATGCGAGGCGAACTTTCACAACACCCTGTCTTCGAATTTTGTTCTTCTTGTCCAAACTGTACCACATTGTCATTCCAGATGTTGGGATTGACTATAAACAAAAACAAACAAATTAATTACAAACTAAGAAAATATGAATAGGCAAGAGTCAAACATTCAAAATAGAATTTTCTGTTTTCAGGAAGTTATTTTATCCTACTTCTCTGCCTTTTGTCCGCTTCCATAGTGTAGTGGTTAGCGATTTTGACCACAATGCCGGACCCGAGTACAATTTCCAGAATAAATATAAGAGGTTTTTCACTACAATATAAATTTAATATTACCCTGCACTGGTACCTGAAGTGCAAGACTGAACACGTCGCCTTCAATAATAAAGTATCAAATCATTATTGCATCAATTTGATACAGTGGCCTATGCACCATTGGATGCAGGTAAGGGTCAGTAGTAGTAGTATTTTATCCTCAAGGGATGCATATATATTAGCAATATACAAATTACACAAGGTAGTAAGAGTACGGGTGTTGCTGTGATATTGTTCTTATTTTCTCCTATGGTATCATTAAAAAATGTCCTTCATTTTCAGCTTCATCATTTATGTTATCAAACATATTTCCACTTACTTATTAATAAGTAAGGAGTGTAGAATTAATCACCCTCACTTCTATTTTTCCAACCCTTATTTGCAAAAACACCCCTATCCAGACCCTTTGGTGTATAGGACACATAACAATATTGGCACCCTATTATCTTGATTATTATTTGCATGACACCAACGTGATTACTCCAGCACTTTAGCCACCAGTCCAGGGTGATATCAAATAAATATAAGAATGAAAAATCACTGATATTTTTTTTTTCTGGGAATCAAACCCAGATAATCCAACTCGGCAGCCAAACAAACCAACTGCTGCACTACAGAGACAGAGTTACAATAAGCTGTTGAAATACTCACTTTCAGGGGAATACTCGCTCTACCGATAAGTTCATTATCGTGTTTGCCTGTGGAAGCTGTAACGGCAATTTCTTTAACTAACTTCCTTAACCCTTTCACTCCTTTGACTTCAAAGATTTTTGACATTTTCTCTTTTACAGTTTCGGCAGGATCAAAATCCCTAGAAAAAATATAAAACAGGCGTTAGAAATAAAAATAAATCAAAAGTATAGAGATTTCATTGATACCAATTGTCTTAGTATTTTTATATTGAGATAAGAATATGGTAGTCTGTGTATTTATAGGGCTTACAACTTGTCATCGGCTAGTTTAACACATTGTTTGCGGTTAATGCTTTAGAACGTCTTTAACGTACTGTTGGTAGAAAGCAGGAGATAAGCATTCTATCTAATAAGCATTCTATTTGCTTACTTTTGATACAGATGCTAAAAGGCATTGTACAGGTCGGAATTGGGTTTGCGGTTACTTGAGATTAATATGAGACCCTAATTAGTATTCTAATTAGGGTCTGGGTTTTGAGAAATAAACCGCCCGACAATGTGTTTAGAGAGTAAACACTTTATACACTGTGTAGCATTCACCATTCTAAATTTTAAAGGTATTTTGTATATTAACCACTTCACACTCGTTTTTTTTAAGAAATTGGTCCAAACTAATAAAAAAAATTATTGCATTTTAATTATGTACTCGTTATTTTGAAACAAAGTTTTTGTTCTCTCCCAATTATTTATTTAAAAACTTATAAAAAAAAAAAAATTAATATGATGAAAATAACGATAAAATAGGCTCCTGAGATGCAAATCAAGACATGAAAAAAAAACATGTTAATATTTGAAGCAACAAAATTATTATTTTAATATGTAAACGTATCTCAAGTTTTTTTTTTCAAGATATCAAATGTGATCGAGCGCGGACATAACGCCAAGTGAACACGCTCACAGGTGAGTGCGCGAGTGTGAAGTGGTTAAATGCATAGAGACATCTATGGTATCACATAGGTTAATATTCATTAAGTTTTTCACTATAAACTTAATGTTCACTTTTACAAGTTATTTTTACATTTTTTTACCATAAATGTCACCTTCAACAAATTCATTGAAAATGTTGAATGTTGAAGCATACGTTTTCGAAATGTCTAAGAGATTGTTTAAACCAGCTAATGACTGTTCAATACCTCCATATTCCCATCTCAATAAAAAATATCTCGATCTTTGATAAGATGGAAATAAAAATCTTTATTTAGTATCACATCTCCTTAGTTAAGTACACCTAGCATTTTTTAACAAAGATTTGGCAACACTCAAGTATTGGAAAATATAGTATGTATTTTTTTATGATAAAAATTATGTTTCTTACCAGACTTCCAAACAAAGTGTATCCTCAGCTGGTGTTGTAGATATAGGCCTGAAATTAATAAATAAAAAAAATAGTTTTACATACACATTTCTTTCATTGTTATTTATAAATATACTTTAGTATAAATATGTGCAATTCATAGAATAATAAAAAGGACGGTTGTCACAAAATTTTCACTACTGGCAACCTTGCATTGTTCTCTCTGTTTTGTACCAACATCAACAGTACATTTTCAAAGCTTTTCACCTCATTTAGGTCTAGAAACATGGAAAGCTTTATTTTGTATGTCTGTAAGGACAAACAAACCTTCATTATTAATATAAATAACTCCTAAGCGGACACAAACCCAGAATTTGTGAACAAACATTTAGACATACTCAAAATACTGTAAAAATTAACTAACTAACTAACCATTATGCTGCCTCGCCACACCACTTTCATTTGAAATACTTGATCATACCAAATTTTCCTTGGTGTTCCTCTGCTCCATTTTCCAACTTCATTCGTTTCATGGATTTGTTTTACCATTTTTTCCTCACTTAATCATTTGACATCTCCAAACCTCATCACCCCTTTCTTAATTTTATTGATAATGCTTATCTCGAGATTCAAATATATATCACATATCTTTTGCCCCTTATTTGTCTAAGAGATCTTCAATCAATCTTTGCATCTTCCACATTCATGCATCTCCTCATACATACATACTCACAAATTCTTCGTACTCCGTACCTGACCACTTTCAAGAATTCAAAATATTTGACAATGCCAAGTTTTCATCACTATTTCCAAGTACATTCTTCTCATAAATTTGTTTTACTGTACTTTCCTCACTCGTTTGTTCCACATGTCCAAACCATCTCAACACACATTTCTTAATTTTATCGACAACGCTTATCTTATATTATTGATTGATTAACCATTAACTGGTGGAATGACGTGTTGATTATTTAAAAAATAAAACACTTCCATAATACCACTCATTGGGTTTTGTTTCATTAAACATGACTAGTTTCAATAACTACAGTTGTTTTCATCTACAGGGGATTACTGAAACATACAAATGTTTTAGTAATCAACATCGTACGTACCGTCGTAAGTACGTCGATGGAAACAACTGTAGTTTTCGAAACTAGTTGTGTGTAATGAAATAAAACTCAATAAGTGCTATTATACAAGTGTTTAATTATTAAAATAATCAATGCTTATCATAATCTCGGATAACAAACTTACAATGAAAAATGTTCTTCCCACACTGGGCTAAGAGTTTCACCCTTAACTGAGGTGTTGTATCGTTGCGTGGGGTTGGACAGAAGGTACAGTGTGACAAACGGATCGCTCAGGCCGTTGGAATCCTTCGGGTTGAGGTCTTTGGCCTCTATGACCTCGACGTTCAGCATGATGTCTGGCGGTTCCTTCGCTTCGGCTTCAGCTAAGATTTCCCGGTGCCTTTCGCTGGACACTTTGAAGGCATCTTGTACATAGGAGAGCAGCGACAGCTGTCCGACGTCAACATTACCATCGCATCCGACATTGTGCATTATTTGAAATAAAACTTCTTTATAGAGTTCATCGATCTGAAAGAAAAAAAAAACATATATATGATCTTATATTTGAAGCGATAACTTTCTAATTTTCCATTTTATAATCAAAATATAAATATGTTTTAAAATCACTATAAATATTTTATAATAAATTTATTATAATGTCTACCGGTTTTGAAGCCAACAGTTTCTTTTTCGAGACCGATTAATACTTAATAGTTTATTGTTTTTTGACATCTCATCAAAGATGAAGAAGAATATGGAAGTCTGGGCATTTACGGGGCTGACAACTGTCATAGGCTGGTTTAAGTGATCACTTTAAACATATGTAACATTCACCAATTCTACCCATTATTGACAACCACACTACTCAATTTCTTGGAAGTTCTATATATATAATATGAACCAATTTTGAAACATTATTCTTGAATCACTAAACAAAAAATAATATGAAAACAACTCCTGTAATTGGAGATAATCCAGATTTTGTGAACAACTATTTGGACACACTCAAAATGTTGTAAATACTTAATAGTATTAATCAGTCTTGAAAAAGAAGTGGTTAGCTTCGAAACCTGTAGACATTATAATGAAGTTATAATAAAATATTTTAAGTGATTTTAAAACAAAGCTTCATTTTAATTATGAAAAAAAAACCGTTTCAATTGCCATCAGGAATGCTGTTTTAAACATTGTGGGTATACTGGCAAAAAAAGTTAACTCTAAAATCCCTGTTTGAATAATCCCTATTAAACTTAAAGGTGAATTTACTTTTAATACCACATATATATGACATTTCAAAGTACTTAGTGTATTTTGCCAGTTTATAGAATGTTGAAAACTTTATAATATGCATCATTTAGTAAAAATTGCATATTTTCGAGTTAAGGTTTTTTGACATTTATATTAAATATTAAAAAAACAACTTTTTTTTACAATTCTAACATTGTTGCATCTTGATATCTCAACAAAGATGAAGAAAATTTTTTGCTTAAAATACCGTTTTTGTATTAAAAATATTAAATTTTATTTGAAAGAAATATATGATTTTGAAAAGAAGAGTTATTGAAAGGAGTTTAAAAAATATATAAAAATATTTTTTCGCTATTTTTTCTAAAAAAATAATGCAGAGAGACGTCGAGCCCTCAGCGCGGCCGAACGCGTTCTACTTTAAGCGTTCGAGATCTCAGCCTCAAATAATAAATTTAAAATATGGAAAAATGGATTTATAAAATTTAGAAATTAAATCCGTGTAATACAGGTTTTTGTTAATTTTGCGAAAATGGCAGATCATTTTCATGCGAAACATTCTTGTAACCAACTCGTGATACATCACCGGAGAAAACTTTTGAAACCCGCGCGGTGACGGAAATATTTCGCGTGCATTTATGTCGTTTATAAAAAAGTCACTCCCACATTTTTGGATGGGAGCCATTGCAAAACATGAAAAAATATTCATCAAAACATTTATACTTTTTACTGCATTTACAAAAATAATTGGGAAACTTAATATTTTTGATATCTCGAAGAAGAATATGGAAGTCTGCGCATTTACAAGGCTTATGACCGACCTGCCATAGGCTGGTTAAGTGATCACTTTACACACGTGTAACATTCACCATTCTACCCAGGATTGACAACCACACTACTCAATTTTTTTAAGTCGTAGATATATGATCCATCTCATGACGTTCCGTGATTGAGTTCACAACGGCCATCTATTATTATACTTAAAAAATCTTTTATTTAGCAGAGGCCCTTTTATTTGTAGGCAAGATCTAAACCCGGATTATTTTACATACTGCGAAACGCTTGACAACCTGATTTTCAGCCTATGACAGGTCGGAGGCCCTGTAAATGTGAAGATTTTCATATTCTTCTTTATCAATGTTGAGATGTCAAATATGTTAAATAACTCCTAAGTGGAAAAACCCAGATTTGTGAACAAGTATTTGGACACACTCAATATGATGTAAAAAAACTTTAACTCTGGAACACCGGTAGTAATGACTGTGTAATTTTTAAAAATAAAAATAATTCGTAGCACAAATTCGGCTGAAAATTAATTTATTCAAGATTAATAATGCTGAGCATTCGACATTTGAAATGAAAAGAGAAAATCAATAAAGGAATATTGTAATTTAATTGAAAAATAAACAATATCTAGCCAGTACTCGAATCAGGGTCCAAGGAATACCAAAGGTCCTGTTCGAATCCTGCAAAACGCAGTAATATGAAAGTCTGTGTATTTACATTCTTGACTTTCATCATTCTTTGTTTTAAAAACAAAAGTGAAAATAAATGTTTATTTGTTATTTAATTTTTTCATTCATTATAAATATTTATTTCGTCAATATCTATATTAAATATTTAACAAATATTGCTACAATGATTGTGTCTATCAATTTGTTAAATATTGACAATATCAATCAATAAAAAACAGTATATCACTGAATACACGTCACTCACAATGCTAATATTTTGGTTCGAAAATTTTCACAAAAAATAATCGATATGGAACGACTAATAAATTTTACGAATATTATCATCTTTAAAAATAATCAATATTTATTTAATCTTCATTTACATAAATATTTAATTAATATTACTACAATGACTGTCTCCATAAATTTGTTAGATATCGACAATTTAATCAATAAAAAAAACATTCACTAATCACTGAGTATCACTAATATTTTTGTTCGCAAATTTTTACCGAAAATAATCGATGTGGAGCGTCAAACAAATATTATAAATATCATAATTATCTATAATAAACAATAAATATTTATTTAACGATCGTCTATAATAAATATATAATTTAAATTGCTACAATGATTGCCTCCATAAATTTGTTAGACACTGACAAATTCAATCTTTAAAAAAACATTCTATCACAGAAAAAACTTTATAAATATCATCATTACCTATAAAAATAATAAATATTTATTTCATAATTATTATTTTTTCACCTATAATTAATAATAAATATTTACTTGAACATCGTTTGTAATAAATATTTAATTGATATTGCTACAATGATTGTTTTCATTAATTTGTTACACATTGACGAATTCATTCGATAACAACAAAAAAATCTATCACTGAATACGTCACTCACAACACTAACATTTTGGTTGGCAAATTTTCACCGAAAATAATCGATATGTAGCGACTCACTGTCATAAATTGGACCATCAAACTCGTCTGTCTTTCCAGTACATCCTTTTTCATACCGCGAAAGACATTCCTTTTCAGTGTTCCGTTCATGACTACGTCTTCTAAAAGATCACCCTTCATCGAAACACGTAACACTTAGACAGGATATAAGGACCGCAGTATAGTCGGTAGTGACCAGACCACTGAGCGCGGAAAAGCACGCAATTTCCGCTAGGGGTGGTTTGTTTTTTCCGGCTATTTTGACCCGCGGAGGGTGTGTTGTCTAATCGACCCGCGCAACATTTCAGAGGTGAGCTAAAGCTGCAGTCGTCTAGGATTGGAGTACGCGGCGGTACTATGTATAATGTGCCCGGGCCTACTGAATGTTACTTGCCAAATCTATTTCTGCCCAAGATCGTGATATCCGTTCGCGGGAAAATTGAGTGCGATAGATTTTCCTTACAAAAGATCCCGACAACGCTTTATTGACCCGTTAACTTATGATTAGGAATAAAAAATTCTTATTCATTAACACACGACTTTGAATAATACCGAATTGGTTGCATGCTATATTTGTAAGATAAAAATACAGTTAGTCCTCTATAAATGAACCTTTAAACTGTAATCCTAATAATTGTTTAAATTTAAATAGCGAGTGTTTTTGCTCATGAGTTTTCATTCATGAATTATGTGAAAATAAAGTAACTTTAAAAATAAAGAGCAAATCCACTCACGAGTAGGTATAGGCTATAAAACTTCCAGCCTAAGTAGGGCCATGATAAGCAGTGTTGTATAAGCCGCATCTAGATTTCAGGTCAATTTAAAGGTGACTTATTTTTTTTAAGTGCAAAATTACAATATACAATTAATTAATTTAATTCAATTTTATATAATATACAATACAATTTGTTTGTTCAAAACCTTATACCTAACTAACTAACAAACCATCAAGCCACTTTCCCGCAAGCGTAGGCAGAGAAAATAGAACGCCACACCAATCTGTCATTGCAAACAATCTTCGATACTTTCACAGTCATGCATCTCCTCACACATACACCAAATGTTCTACATAGAGTTACCATATTCACCGATTGCTTTGAAGCTTTAAAAAAAACAGCTTTTTGAACGTATGAGTAAAATATGTTTTACGGGATGCAGATGATGTAAATGAAAAAACTCACGGTGGAAGACATACCCGCTATATTGTAAAAGAAGTTTTATAAAAAAAATTATAAAATAAATTTTATACTTTAAAGATAAATTGTTAGAAATCTTATAAACCTAAAAAGGTAATTCTATTCCCTGTCCTTTCCTTTTCTTCTTTTCCTATCACTGCCATCTCCTTTTCTCTTTATCCCATCCTTGTCTCGTGTTCTTCCTTTATATAGACCTCTATTATGCATACTTGTGAAGAACTATAATTGGTAAACTCATGATTTTATTTTTTGTATTCTGATGTATCATATATTGTAACTGTTGTTCTTCCATCCAATAAAATAAAATAAAATAAATGGAAGAGGAAAAATGAGCCGTACTCTACCGTATAATAATAATTGATTCATGACAAAAATAGCGCCATTTGTGCCAATTTTTTTAATTGACTGTTTCCATATAAGCATAATGTCATAATTGAATTTTTTTACATATCGATTAAATAAAAAATGCTTAACAATAACTGAATTTTCAATAGTAAATTGATAAAAGAAATACATACTAGCATATTAGTTCAGAAAGTGTAAACTGGGTCGATAGACTGTTGGGTGTAAAGTGGTGTTGGTTGCTTACTGTATACAGGAGTTGATGAATGATAGGATGAGTTCATCCGGACTCAATGTAAACTTTACTAAACATTCTCCACATTTTCAATCAAACTTAGCGAAAAATTAGTAAATACTTTCTTAAAACATTAATTCGTTTTTTTTTATTGAAGACTTGAGAGAGAATTTTATTTGTGACTAAAATTCCCTTCATTGAAACATTTTTAAAACATTAAACACCGTTTCTGAATTTAAAATAATAAGAAAAAATATATGGTGTTAAAAAAAAAAAGAGTTATGAAAGGTAAGGGAGTTTAAAAAAAAAGGTAAAAAAAATTTTTCGCCAAATTCCAATACATCTAAAAAAATGTGCGCAGACAACATGTGCTGCTTCTCGTGTACCTGGTCGCGTAGGTACTGACTGTGTATATTTGAGAGTGCATCCTTAAAATTCATATCTTTAGAATCATCCTATATTGTAACCTTATATAAACTAAATGCGAGATCTCGTCAGAACGCTTTCGTTAAAATATTAAATTTTATACTCAACTCTCAAAAAAATGTCGGAATAATAGGCGGGTATGTATGTATGTATGAAGAGATGCATAAATGTGGAATAGGCGAATAATGTTTACAAAGACAGAGTGGTGTGACGTTCTATTCTCTCCACCTACCCCTGCGGGGGAGTAGCATGATGGTTAGTTAGTTTTAAAAAAAAAACTTCATACGACTTGCGTGTAGAATAAGAGTTACGATTCGGCCATTACATTTGAAAACCATCCAATAAAAGCAGAGAAATGTTTTTTTTTAAATTACCTAGATATTTCGCACGGTCTGTAGCAGAAACCGTCATAAAAATATTATGTAGGTAGGTGTCGTTGGCAGATGGTCCTGCAAAACGAATGTAGACCGAGTGCTTTCAGAAAGTTACTGCTTGTTATAATGTTCAATTACTTTGAATATCAATATGACCTATAAAATATTACAATAAAAACATTTTGCGTGTATCCAAATTGCGTGTTCACAAATCTGGATTTTCTCTACTTAGGAGTTATTTTTAACATTTTTTTGACATCTGATGAAGAAGGATATGAAGTCTGAGTATTTACAGGGCTTACGACTTGTCATGGACTGGTTAAGTTATCACTTTATACACGTGCAAAATTCACCATTATACCCATGATTGACAACCAAACTTCTAAAAAATTTAACTTTGAGATTAATAATATATGTATGTATGTAGGAACTCCTACATACATATAGCATTAATCTCAAGGCACATTACATATCAGTCCACAAGAGCCATCTATGTTTCATTGAGAAAACTTTTATTTAGCAGAGACCCTTTAATTTAAATAAATATATGTAAGAATTGAACCGCGGATTATTTTTGAATACTGGAAAACGCCGGAAAACATGATTTTTAATTTTATGCAGCTGATAATTTTATTTTTTTCAAAACATTTTGAGTGTGTCCAAATACTTGTTCACAAATCTGGATATTCTACACATAGTAATTTTTACATTTTTTTGTTACATGTATGTAAAGTGATCATTTAACCAGCCCAGCCCTATGACAAGTTGTAGGCCCTGTAAATACCCAGACTTCCATATTCTTCTTCATCTATGTTGAGATGTTACAAAATATAAAATATTACATAATAAGCTTATGAAATCGTTAAATTCATACAGTCAAGCCGAAATTATTATTTTTATACATTTTACTTACCAGAGATATTAATCGAGGCATAAGAATATTTACAAGCAAATAAAATCTAAATTATACCAACGGTTTACAAAAAACATAAAATTGTATGCTGAAGTGGTTACACATTGGTGTTCATTTCAACATGTTTTAAGCATTAAAATTTTATATCAAAATTTACAGCTTTCAAAAAGGAACCCACGAACGAAAACGACCACATCCACATATTGCTTCATCGTATTTTTATTGGGATTTTGTCTGATGTATGTATTTTAAATTGTTTTTTTTTTAAATAACTCAGCGCGTCAGAAAAAATAATTAATGCAAATCGCGACAGATTTACGACAGTATCAAGCATATAAGTTATTTTTTCACTAAGACATAATAAGGTTGATTTATGAAGAATGTAGTATGTAGATACGTAGAAATCTGTTATTTTTTAACATAGGTAAATATCTAAATACTATTTTTATAATAAGTTAAAATGGATGCCTATAAATTGTATATTTTCATGCCTGTAAGCATGAAAATGAAATAGTTCAAGTTCTGCACTTTCATCGTTAACATATTATTAGGTATATTCTTTAAAAGATATTTATTGATTTGGTATTAAATTAATGGAATTATTAAAAATATAGCATGTTGATTATTAAAAATAAAACACTTGTATTAGACCACTTATTGAGTTTTATTTCATTTCACACGTCTAGTTTCGAAAACTACATTATAAATACTTGGATAGAGTTTTCGCTATAAGGTCAAATATGAACGGGATATGTGAATATGGGTAAGTATTTTTATGATATGTATTTAAGAATAAAACAATCTTTTATTTATTGTTTCGGCATTAACTTTGTGGTAAGACATGTTACAATGATTAAAAAAAACATTTGTTTTTTACCACTTGAGTTTTATTATAGACTACATGTTTCAAAAGTTAAACTTCCATCATTCAGGTCTGTATAATAACTAAAATATAAAATATAAAATTGTTCTATAAATTAGGAGAGGGGAAAGTAAGGGGAAGGGGTTAGTCAAGGGGCGGAGTTTGAAAACAGGAAAAATGGAAAAACTCAAGTGGAAAAGACAAGTGTTTTCTTTAATCATTGTAAAACAATCTTCATGGAAAATGATAAAAAAATTTAACGCAATCTTTTAAATAAATCTACTAATACTATTATTTGGTTTAAACCCATTCTCAAAAACAAAATGTAATTGTAAATAAATAATAAAATAAACATTAGATTAATGTATAATCGTGTCAAATGTATAAGGAAAATAACTTTCTTAACAATTTATATTAATAAACCTGAATTACAAACATCTGAAATACCCAGACAATAATATAATAGGTATTTTTATTCATTGAAACGTCTGTCAGGACTTGATTAATGCTGTCTTGAACGTGAAATGCTGACTCAAATAATGTATAATCCGCCATTTTCTTAAAATATCCACATTAGTAATAGATTTAAAAATACAGAATATATTCTAAACATCCATATATGACCGGCACAAACTTATCGAAACATTGCTATGCCCAGGGCATCGATTACATACGAATGTAGAAAAATTGACTTCGTAGTATAGATAACTTTAACTTTACTTCTACAAAGTAAAATATAAATATAACTTTACAAAAAAATAATCACTTTTACGTTCTACTAATACGGAGCAAAAGCCGTTTTAAAATTATCCAAATCGAACCCGGGTAGCTAAATTCGCTGACCATTACACCACGGAGGCGGACAAGTTAGTAAGTAGAAATAATTAAATTATCAATCTTGAATCGATCGATAAAAAAATAAATACACCTGGACATCAATTACATACGGAAATTAACATTTTAACTATACGGTGTAAATAACATCAATTATGGTTCTGATTTTTTTTTTCAAATAAAATTTAGCAAAAAATCTCATTTTATTCACTCAATACATCGAACATTGCCAGCCATCAAACATAATGAGAGATATCAGCTGGTTATGGAATGACAAGACGTGATCGCATTTAAAAGATTTCATTTAGTTAAAAATCTGTCGTAAGCCTGTTTTAGGAGTCGCCCTATATTAACCCCTTACCGCATACTGGCTCATATATTAACCCCTTACCGCATACTGGCTCATATATTAAAGTATGCTTATTTTAGCAGTGTTTTCATCCAACGCCAATTCTATGCCTATGTACATCGTTAAAATTGAAGTTAAGACGTTAAAAGGGAGTCTCATCCTCAGCGGAAGCTCCACGCTAATGAGCTGTTTTGTTATTTTTAACCAGTCGGTAAGTTAATCAAACATGCCGATGCCGCTGCGTGGAAACTTTGATGGGTTGTGAATATTTATTAAACATGTGCCGATATTAGATGAGCAAATCGACATCTGGGGCTATTCAGAACAGTATTTAAAATGTTTTTTTTGTTGCATTTCACACCATAATATAAATACAAGTACAAAAAAAATATAAATACAAAAAAGATTATTTACTAAGATTATTAAGATTTATTGTAACTGCAGACAGTTGGTAGAATCCATATCGAATTGTTGGGTAATATATCCAAAATTAAACAAGGTTTATTTGGTTGAATTCTACATTGATTTATGTATACGTTAATACGTGACGCGTTTCGTCTTCTTAGGACATTATCAAACACTTTTTTTGTGTTTGATTATGTTACCCAACAATATAAAAAAAGATCCCACAAAGGCATGGCCTGTGTGTGGGTATACATTATATTTTAGGTCATAGTAAAGGGCACTGGCAATAATATAATAGATATTATAAGAAGTAAAATTAGATTAAAAGTGTTAATATAAACTGCAAGTACTTGACAGAAAATAAAAAATTAAAAAGGCCAATTTTCGATAAGTATTAATAACTTAATTTTCTCTTAACTCGGGTAACATTTTACGAAATAGATATTTTTCTTAAAACACCGTTTTTGCATTGAAAAAATAAGTTTTTCTTCGAAATAGTTATATGATTTTGAAAAGAAAAGAATTATTTAAATACATGGTGTTAATTTTTTTTTCTATAAGTACCTATATATTCTAAAAAAATAAACAAAAAAAAACAAAATACATTCTTTAAAAAATCAGGCGCGACTTTTTTCCTCATAAACTGACTTTTATATAGAGGTTATTTACCCAAGAAAAATAATTTTGTAAATATACCTTTTGATGACCATGACTGTTTTGTAGACGGACCGCATTTTACAGATTTAAATGTGTATATTTTCTTTTATTAAAATTCTTGAAGATAAAAATTTACCTTAATAGAGAGGTGGCCCCTATTTAGAGGTGACCGCTAATGGAGGTTTTACTGTATTTATTTTAACCTTCAGGAGGATCGAACCCGGAAACTCTACAGCGGGAGGTAAATGCGTTTACCAGTACACCACAAAAGGAGAGAGCATTGGATTTTCTCATATGGCAGTACATAATATACCTCACCAAAGCTCAATCATTTTCGACATCTGTACCTATTTAAATACCTTCAGATCTAAAAATCTAACTGATTAAATTACAACTTACATTCCATCCGATAGCTCCTTGGTACAGTTCAATCTTCTCTAAATCTCCAGGTTCAGAGTCTGTATCGGGTAGGGTTTCATTTCCACTGTCACCGTCGCCAAACCTCGAAGCGATCTGTATCGATCCATCGGAAGTTTCCACATCGGCCTGTTCAGCTACGATGACATCATCGGGCAAAGGTTCGGCAGGTGTCGGAACACCTTCTACTAAGGTCGGAAGATCCTCCAGCAGTGGTGCCAGAGGTGTGGACTCCCTAATGGCTGCCTTGACTGACCGCTGCCGAAGAATTGAGCCAAACTTTTCAAAGAACCCATCATCGATCTCTTGTATTCTACAAAAAGAGAAAAGAAAATTATAATTAGAACACATACAACGCAAATATAAATCACCAACGCTAATGAATGAATGAATTAATGAACGCCGGAAAGTGATTGATGATGTAAAACAAAATTAAATTAGAATTAAAACTTATGTGAACTACCATAAGCATAGTTCTAAGCTCTGTAAACTGTTAACTAAATGAGGTAACCAAAAATTTTAGTTTCTCGATACTTCAATACCGTGTCACATTTCCAAAATTACCATGTTGATTATTTTACAACATGATAAAGAATATATATTCTTCTTCATCTATGTCTAGATGTCAAAATGTAAAAATAGCTCCTAAATGGAGAAACCCAGATTTGTGAACAAGGATTTGGATACATCCAAAATGTTTATTACATGACTGTAGTGCATATAACGTTCCAGCAGGATCAGCATTAATGTATAGTTTTTTGCCTATAATATTCTACATATATATCTGTGGTGTAGTTAGTTGTTAAAAGGTTTGGCTGCGAAGCTACAGGTCCCAGGTTCAATTTCTAGGAGTGTAAGTGATTTTTCAATCTAATATTTATTCACTATCATCACCCTGGGCTGTAGTTCTTGATTCGCAGGACTGAGCACCTTGCTTTTATGTAATTATTGATCAATATAATACTGTCGATTTTATGCAGTGCCTTATGGAGCATTGGATGTGGATAAGAGATAGAAGAGTTATCAATGTATTTTACCCCGGACCAACATCTGAAGTGTACAACAATATAATGTAATGTAATACCCTGTGTATCATAGGGTGGAGGAGCGGAAAATAATAAAATTAAAAAAAGAAACTAAATAAATGTGTACTTTCAGAAAACATAAATTGTTTCCGACTGTGTCAGTGAGATTAAGAATTATTTTTTAAAGATATGTAGAATAAATCACGAGTATTATCGTAATGCATGGATACACATTAGAGTTTTGAGGCCGAAGCAAACGTTTGAGATTTTTTTAAATAATGGATTTTACAAGGTCAATTTATTTATCATTGTCAATGTTAAAGGCAGCAAAAACCTGGATTATGCACATTTTGATAAGTTTAGGCGTTATGGACTTGTTATACTCGTACAAGTCAGAGTTCTATGGTTTGAAATAACGCAAGTACGGTTCAAAGCATTTAAAAATATTTTTGAATAACATTAAAACTATTGACTTTGTGCATATATATGTATCAACAAAAGCTCTATGTACTAATTTTCATTTGTAATATTAATGAAAATAAATCCTTTACTGAAAAAAAAAACTTTTTGAGATATTACAGTATTACTTCAACCTCTGCTGGATCATTATTTATAAATTCAAGTTAACATTACTTTCTGTGCGAGCAATTTTTTTGTTTGTTGATAAGGTGGGAAAAGGGGTTATCATGGCAATATAAATAATTATGTAAAAATTAGATGTATTTTTATTTTATTTTATTCCAATAATGACATTTATCAGTAAACATGTTGCCTTATTACACTATTTGTATGAGCACTCCACACAATAAAATTAAATAAAAAAGTAACATTAATAAATAAATACAGGAATGCATATAACAAGACAATGGAAGACATAGATTGTTAACAATTACATGGAAGACGATTCTTTGGTTTTTCGCTATCAATAATATTAATTGAGTATAATTATAAAACAAATATGATTTTTTCGGACTAGTTCCATCATAATTTATAGGCCACCGATGCAGGTGTATTTGATATACACATAGTCTTCTATTCCATGTGAGCTGCCCTCTCTGCCTATTCCCGACTCCTTGATACCTCCAAAGGGAGCTTCAGCTGTGGATATGATTCCTTCATTTACTCCGACCATCCCAACCTCCAGTTTTCGAGAAACGCGGAATATTTGAGCAACATCGCTACTGTAAAAATATCCCGCCAAACCACTCATCGTCCCGTTTGCTATTTTCAAAGCCTCTTCCTCGTTTTTGAATTTTATGCAGACAACAACGGGCCCGAAGATTTCTTCATTGTACACGCTCATTTCTTTTGTAATGTTTGTGAGGATTGTCGGTTCGTAGAATTTGTCGCCGAAACTTTTGGCGAGTTTTCCACCGATGACAACCTTGGCGCCTTTTTGTACGGCGTCGTCGACACGACGTTTGACAGAATTGATCTGGGTGTTGTTGATAAGAGGACCGATGGAAACTTTTTCATCTTTTCCATTGCCCATGACTAGGGTGTTTTTGATTGTGTCTGCAAGTTGGTCGACAAATTTATCAAAAATATCTTCTTGGATCAGAAATCTATTTGCAGAGACGCAAGTCTGTCCGCAGTTTCTAAACTTAGATGCCATAGCGCCTTGAACAGCTTTAGAAATGTCCGCATTGTTGAATACAATAAAAGGGGCGTTCCCTCCAAGTTCTAGGCCGATTCTTTTTATTCCTTGCGCACATTGCTCGTACAATAGTTTTCCGACTGCGGTAGATCCTGTGAAGGATATTCCGGCGATAAGGGGGCTCTGGCAAAGCAGTTTTCCGACAGCAGGGGCGTGCTGCCTGTTGCTTGTGATCACGTTGAAGACGCCCTTAGGGATACCGGCTTCATCAGCTAACTGCGCCATTGCGAGAGCAGTCAGTGGCGTGTCTTCCGCGGGTTTGACCACGCATGTACACCCGGCGGCCAGTGACGCTCCCGCCTTCCTCGCAATCATGGCATGAGGAAAGTTCCACGGTGTTATGAGAGCCACGGGTCCGATAGGCTGCTTGGTAACAAAAATACCCTTGCTCGCTTGCGAACTCGACACAATCTCTCCGCTGATCCTTCTAGCTTCCTCAGAAAACCACTCGATAAATGAATTACCGTAAGCAACTTCGCCCATCGATTCCTTGATTGGCTTTCCGCACTCTGCAGTCATAATAGCTGCAATATCATTTTGATTTTTCATCATTAAATCGTACCACTTTCTTAGAAGAATAGACCTTTCTTTAGCAGTTACGTCTTGCCAAGTTTTGAAGGCGTCTGCGGCCGCTTGAATAGCTTTCTGCGTGTCTTCCACGCTCATGTCCGGTACCTTGGCGACGACGGAGTTGTCAGCTGGATTGATAACCTCAAATGTTGCACCTTTTCCAGCATCCACCCAGTTACCGTTAACAAATGCTTTTTGCTTCAACAAATGCATATTTCTAATGTTTGGCCGCAAAATAAGCGGCAAACATCGAGTCACAACATTATTACTTAACATTATTGAACGTAAAATGTCAAGGCTTTCAGAATACTATTCAAATTCAAAATGAATAGCCGATTCAAGCTTGAAATAACAACTTAATTTGAAAACACAAACCAATATTAAAATAGCAGTTTTTGTCCGGTTTCGATATTCACATATAAATGCGTTAATTCACGTTATAGAAAAATAATGCACAATTTTGTAGAATCAAAGTCAAAGTTGAGCTATATGAATATGACCTTGTACTTCAATTCCAGAAAATATCGCTGTCCTATTTTAACCCGACTAAATAAGACACACTCGACAAGGACCCAAATATCATTTGTAAACTAACGGGATAACTCACTCGCTCTCACATCAAGCGTATACGTTGCGTATGAAAGAGATAACTAGTGAGAACACAGCGTAAATAATAATTTATCGCTGATGCTAAAATCTAACCAACTGTGGAAATGACAGCTCGTTAAAAGCTATTTTCCTTTGCTAAAAGTAAGCATCACTTTGTACATATCTAGCCGTACTGAAAGTTATAAGTTAGTCTTGCTGCATACGAATATTTTCTTAATTCGGATTTTATCATTCTGAAATCGGAATATGACATTATCACTCGCGAGGAAAATCATTGTTCCTCATTGTCTAAATATAAGGATTTTTAAGCATTATTTGCATTAGAAAAAATCTTCAATTTTATTCATAATATTAATTTAGAAAAAATAACAGTTAAAAAAATTAGCAATCTACAAAACAAAAACAAACATATTTGACATTATAAATCTTTAGAACATATAAATCTTTAAAAACATGGCACAATCAGGTATGCCAAATACTTGAAAGTGGTCAGGTTAGGAGTCGTAACAATCGGCGGGTATGTATGAAGAGATGCATGAACGTGGAAGAGGCCAAGAATGTTTGCAAGGACAGAGTGGTGTGGCGCTCTATTCTCTCTGCCTACGCGGCGTGATGGTTAGTTAGTTAGTTATTTAGTTAAATCTTTAGAATAAATTACTCTTTGAGTTTTTCTTCCCTCTTTAATTGAAATAACAAGTTAATTTATAAATAAATTTATTAATTACCAATTTTTTTTAAAACAAATTATCTGTTGAAAAATTGCCAAACTAGACGGTTTCTTATATAAAATAAAAGCGTCCGTGACATTTTTTAATAGTTTTAGAAATATATTTTACCTTTCTTATTTGTGTAACGCATGAATATTTATTATTATGTAAATATTATTTTTCAAAGGTAGGATCTTTTCTTATGTGTATAAGGTAGCGAGTTTCATATTAAACGCATGGCAACATTTTCGGCCCAAGCGGTTACAACTTATTTCTATGGAAATCATATGTCAAGAGCTGCGGTTTTTATCAGTTTCGTTTTCAGATGACTTAGCATTATAAATTATAACTTGTTAATTGTTTAACTATTAATTTTATCAGCATGGAACGTGAACTTGATAAAGTTATCGAAGAAACAATGAATGTGTCCGGCGTCACAGGATGTCTTTTCGCCGATCACCAAGGTCTTTGTTTGGCAGCGAAGGGATCGGCTCACGTCGATTCTGCGGGTATTGTTGTTGCAATATCGGAACAAAGTTGTAAACTTCAACCGAATTTGAAGCCTCCTGTGATCAATTTGGAAACGGATAAAGGCCAATGCATAATTCAAAGACACGGAACTATTACTGGAGCGATTTTCAAGCAATACGCTTAAATGGCGTTTCCATCAAATTTTTATGTGTAAATAATACATTTTATAACCGATATTATTTTAAGTATGTATGTATTTTAAATGTATTTAATAAAATGAGGAGTATTTTGGACATTTATATTTTTATTTGTTTAATTTACTTCTTGAAATTCCTTTTGTATTTTTTTTTCATTTATTTGTTTCCTTCGATCATTATTTTTTTTATTTTCTTATTTTTCATCCATTTATTTTTTTTTATAAAAAGAGAAATATTTGTGTTTGTATTATTTACAAAAGTGCTTAAATTTTATACTATTTCTGTGAGCCTTAGCGGCTCGTTATTAAAATATATCACATTGTGGTAGAGTGGGTTCAAACCCAGAAAATTTGACTTGAGAATCAGCAACACTTACCACGGGACCACATTCCGACTCAATTTTGAAATAAATTACAAAATAAAGTTTGCTGTATTGCAATTTATAATATTGGAAAAATTATAAAACGGGTGTAATAAAATCCATTTTGATCGATCGCAAACGAACAGGACCTCTGACTTGATGAAATATTCGTTTGCCTTTTTTTTAATTGGAACAAAAAATATCGTGAGATTATTTATGGTTGTGAAATAATTCAATTTAAAGACTCAACAACATAGAAAATAAAGTGGTTGAACTTTAATTAGCATTCAGTCAATGTTTTAAACGCATAGACACCTTTGTTAGTAGTTGAATTAAAGTAGCATTTGCTAAACCACGTTAACAATCAAACCATGGCTCGTAACAATAATCCACTTATATTCTCAATGCATAAGTTTAATTCGAGCAGGGGTATTAATTTTTTTAATCATTCATGCCGAACACTTGCTTGTATTCTTGACACATGAGTTTTAACATTAAAAAAATATTTTAAACTTGCTTTCTCCTGCCATTCTATAGTCAGCTGATGACAACGACGGTAAAGCTGTCATTTTTCACGCGATTTGTGATGCTTGTTAATTGTCGATGTATTGAGAAAATTCAATAATACTTTCTTCAAATATTGATCAGAAAATAAATTAACTGACCGCTATTAAAACAATAATAATAATGGAGTCAAAACATTTTTTATTTTTCATAACTCTACATTCAGACAATTTATAAACTCCATTAAAAATAAATAATTGGAGGTTGATTAGAGAGGGAAGGGACTTACTTCTTCTTCTTCTTTTTAATGAAAAAGAAGAAGAAGAAGCCGGTAGAATGAAGTCTCGTAGTGGTTATAGACTAATATGTCTGTCGTTTTTTTTTACTCGTTGGGGGGTAAAATAGCTGAAATCTAATATATTTTAGGGTAATAGCTATAAACCAATTTATGTAGGTATATATATTGTGATAAAACATCGAACCTACCTAGACTTGTTTGAATACCTCTGTAGGAAGTAAGTACGGACTATAAATGGATTAAACCAGTTATCTATCGCTCCTTCCTTAAAAGGTGCTCATTACAATAAATCATAATTTGTAAACATACTTCATTGCTACGTATCAAATTATTTTGTTTATTTAATCAATTATTTTTAATGGAATAATCAAACAGGTCTCATCACTTTAAAAAAAAGGCGAGCATTATTATTTAGTAGGTACTGTTGAGTTTAGGAAGTTCAAAATATGGAATTTATAGTAAATAATTCATGGTGCAAATAAATGCGTAGATATATTGCATAAAACTGCTTTGAATAAGATGCGGGAATGTCCTTTGATATGCAGTGGGTAGGTAGGTACCTAGGTACTTTATTGCACTGATTGCACACCTGCGTAAATATTTAAAATTATTATACTGTAACGGGGCTATTCAGAATTATATCATTGAAGACTTTTGATAAAAATTACAAATGTCCATTTTAATTTTTAGGTTTGTTATCTATGACCACAATTAATTGTAAAAATTAAATATTTATGTACAATTTTGTAAAATTAAGTCAAGAAGTTTTTGATGACATTTTATACTAATATTTGATTATCTTGCATGGCGCTTGCTCGCCTCATTTCACATTTTCTCGTATTTCTTACTTTCTAGACAAGTCATAAATTCTACACTCCACGACGCCTCGCAATAGTGCATATTTGATACATTTTGGACCAGAATTCTTCACGAATTAAGCAATTCATTGCTGATTTCACAAAATGTTACATAACTTCACCGAATTTGATGTAAGACCATTTTTTTCAATGTTTACTGTTAACTGCCTCCCATAAATCATACTAAAATGTGAACGATATGCAGAAAACATGTAAAAATAATAATTTATTATGTTTTATGTACAGTGTATAGTGTACATTATATATTACTGAATACTGTTTAAAAAAAACATTACTATATAACCATTCAAACAGATTTTAATATACCGGTTTCGAGATGTACCCATACTTCGTCGGGACAATGACTGCTATTTTTAACATTAAGTCAAAATGAAATTTTAAACGGCTCTGTAGTGTAGTGTTTTGTGCATTTGGTTACAGTGCTGAAGGCCCCAGATTCAATTCCCAGGAGACTCATAATTTTGGTAAGTTATATTTTTACTGTAATATTTGTTTTATATTACGCTGCAGTACCCTACGCACCATCGGATGAGGACAAGTGTTACAAGAAGTAAATAATCTTATATAGAGGAACTTATAAAAGTTTACCTTGATACATTATAATATAATTTGTTTTTTGTTTTGTCGCCAGCTTGATTGGTTATTGCATGAAATATCGACATTTCGTTAATTTTTGGTACAAATTTTACGTAGGTATCTGTTATTTGATTTGATTTATTTTTACGATAATTTATACACATCCAAAGGTTATCGTAATAATTTCAGTGTGTCTCGGAATTACGAATATCTATTTATAATTTATTGGTTCTTCATATCTTTACTCTGACCTATTGCCATATTTCTGATCATATTTCACAACATTCATTAACTTTCCAAAATATTCTGTCTACATTTTGGCGTTTCATATTGTTACGTGGAATAAATTAACTAATACCTTCCGGTTTATTGTTGCTAATTTCGACGATTAAATGGTTTTGTTTTGTAAGGTTATTCTCTTTAGAATACATTAGTGTGTACGTCGAAGCATCGAAGTTACCGAACCGAAACGAAAGCGCATACACAGCTCTAGAATTTATTTTAGGAGCGATAATCCAAACACAGCGCATATATCCGCGAACCGGCAGGCGTACAAACAAACGTTTTAATTTATGCAAAATTATTTCACCAATCCAGCATACCTTGTTTCATGGTCTACTTGTTCTTCAGATTTCTGTTTTTGGAGCTTATCGTAGAAGCCCTTCCACATCGATTCCTCGTCCATGGTGAATGAAAAGTCACTTTTGCGCAAGCGCAGATGAAGAAAACACTACAGATTCTGCAACCCAACTACTGCACAGATCAAATCCACTTGACGTCTCGGAACAACGTGATTTTCTATTTAGAGAAACACTCGAGTAAACACAAATTATTAGCACTGTTATCAGTTAAAAGTGAGTAATGCTCATCACTTTGAATGTAAAACTGCGCGCGCGATTCCTTAGCGGTATGCCTATTTACAGAGAACTTTGCAAGTCACATTAATAAAGATCTCGCAGTGAATAATAATTTGATAATATTATTATTTAAACATTACTGCACCGTGGACGGACCGGTGAGACCTGTTTTTGTCATCGGCTCGATACGAAATGAGAGACGAGAGAATGAATCGAATCTCCGCGGCAAATATTAACAGGGGAGTCACGCGACCTCGACTGTGTTGTCGGAAATGTTGCTTTATACTAAACTTTCAATCAAATTTACAAAACAAATTAAATAATCATTGTAATTGATGTATTACTGATATATAAATTTTTGCCCATCCAGTGGTAGATAGGTGTGTTTGGTTAGAGTGTTGTATTGATAGAAAATTACACGAGAAGGAAATGATAATTTTTGCCTATAATTTAGTCGATTACATTGGTCAGTTTCATCCGTCAACGGAGCCAAATATCAACAGTACAATAATTAAGGCTTCTTTTGAAAACAAATTTCCAAAATTTATAACTTTATTGGTATGTACTGTGTATATTAACTTGATAAACTTTACTAAAAAAGAATTTTGTTTAGAATGAAAAAAAGTCGAATAATAAATTTATTGGAAATTTTAATAAAATTTGGTTGTAGTATTTTTAAATAAAGAAAATAATCGTTCAATATAATTTTTTAAGAAATCATCAATATTGATATATTTTTTGTTTTTATTCAAATGAAATAAGACATATCAGTAGGTAGAAGAAAACAATTGAAAATCGAAAACGTCAAATGTTCGGGATAAACAAATATACATTTTTTTGTATTTCAAAAGCACTGTTAACTTTAAAGTATGGTAATATAAAACTCTCATTATCATTCATCATTCACTTTGTGTAATACCATTTAAAATTTTCATTTTAAGTGGTATATTAGAAGAGTGTTAAACGTTTGTTTATTATATCATCATATAGATGAAAATATATCGTATTATTTTTGAAAACATAATGGCGATAATTATGATAAAAAAAATTTAAACTGAATGCGGTATGAGATCACTACTCCGTTTTTTTTAAAAATATTTTTGCAATGCTTAATGATTCGTTAATAATTTTTATAGAATAGACCTACTAGACATTGTAGACTGCCATCTTAACATGTTGAGGTCACCGTTGAGTCGTTCACGAATTTCCAACAGCAACATTATCCGTGAGGCTTTTTTGTGTCCAACCAACCTCACACAGCACTCCTACTCCTCGGAGGAAGTGAGTGGTCGGAGTGAGAAAAAACCCAATTCGCCAATTATTACAAAGCGTATGATATTACGAGAATCGCGTGTGTCAGTCGGTACAGACGGAGTTCCCAATGCAGTCTTAAGCAATAACACTACCGTCTATAATTACCGCATTAAGCTCACGTTTCCTTGACAATTCATCGTCATAATATATAACATTTTTACTCTATTAATTAATAATTGCCATGTTTCATTGTTTAGTAATTGAATAATTCACGTACCTAAACGATTTTAACACTTTTGGAATAGGCTGTAAGTGATGCTCGCATCGTTGACTGGGAAGTTTTCTTCTTTTGATCCTTATCCGTAACTAATGGTGCCTAGGGCACTGCAAAAGATCGACCCAATGTTAACTTAATCGATAATTATATGAAAACAAGGTAACAGTCTTCCGCCTTAGGTACCAGATAATTATTGAGTCGTTAACTGGGAAGACTTTTTCTGATTCATATCCATACATAATAATGCATAAGGAACTACATTTGATCGTTTAAATTTTAACTTCTTCAATAATTACATATATAAAGGCAAGGTTTTCCGCTTTGGGTACATTCATTCAAACCCTTAACCGCACCCCAATGGTGCACTGCATCATATGAATGCAGTGTTATCTTGAGCGTTAACATATGAAGAAAAAGTGATCAGCCCTCCGCTTCAGGTCCAGGGTAATATCAAGTAAGTATTAGAGTGATAAAATCACTTTTATTTATTTGACCCCCCCGGGAATCGAACCCGGGACCTCCAGAACGGTAGCCGAGCGTGCTGACCATTACATTATGGAGTCGGCTTTGGGTACAATCAACGGTAATATCAAATAATTAAATATTACAATTAAAATGTGTTTTTTACCCTCTTGAAATCGAACCCTACAGTTCGTTACCAAAACACACCAACCACTACACATACGTAAATAATTCTTTCTGACTTAGAATGAGGAAGACAAACAGTAATATTTGTCCTTGTATTATTTTTTGGTAAAAATAATAAAAATATATTGTTGTATTGTTACTCATATTCCCATACATTTTTCGCACATACAGTAAAACTCCGAGTCAACAAAAAAATTCTCATTAGCTTACCGATTTAACAAAACGATATGTGAAACTCAAATATTTCATAATTTAACCCATCTACGTGTTTTATTTGTCTACATTTTCATCTGTGTGACCTAAAATTCACAGCATTCAGCCAGTTTAGAATTACATTGAAATGCGTTGTCTGCCATTATATCCACATAATGTTATCACTTTGTTTTATACCTATAATTTAAACGAGGTGACATGGTGCGATAAAAAGTGTATAATGTTTTATGTATATATATATATATATATATATATATATATATATAAATATAATATATATATATATATATATATATATATATATATATATAAATATAAATATATATATATATATATATATATATATATATATATATATATATATATATATATATATATATATATATATATATATATATATATATATATAAAAGAAAGAACACCTTCTACCATCTTCTACCTCCTTCCCTAAACTCCCTTTTTCCTTTGCCCTCCTTGTTATCATCTTTTGTAATTTATGTTTCTTTAAATGTTAATTTCTAATTTATGTTTTTTTAAATATTCAAGTACTATCTACCCTCATATATCGATTGCAAACAGCTATACTTATATGGTATCAAACGTTTTGATCAATATCACTTGTCTGTTTTTGGTTGGTTGGAAGATATTGCTTTTCAGCAATAAGCTCTCCAATGTTCTTATTTATTTTCTGTACATGAAGTTTAAATAAAAATAAAAATAAAATTTACATTTATGTTTTTCGAAATCATTGATTTCCAATATTTTCTGGACCTCCACTCTAATTTAATTTGTATTCACATTATTGTGATATAAACTTTTTTTACATTTGAAGCACTAACTTTGTGATTTTCAATTTTATAATTAAAATTTAACTTTGTTTCAAAATCACTAAATTTGAAACAAAGTTACATTTTAATTATATTATATTTTACTAACTTATTTAACTTATTTATTTACTCCATAGAAAAAGAGTCCATTAGAAAAATTTTAAGAATCACAAAATATAAATATTTGTTGAAAATCTACTCAAAAATAAAGGGACACATGTATTTCAAATAAAAAATCATTTTCAAAAAAAATCATTCAGAATACATCCAAAAACGTGTCACTACAGATTTAAATAAATAGTGGTATTTACCAAGTAACACTTAAAATGAAAATGAATAGATATTACCATAAAATGACTGCCATATCAATTTATTTATAATTAAAAAAGTTTACTTTTTACCATTTGTTAATAACGGGTTCCAATTTTATTAATTAGTCTTTCAATTAACCATTCGCTAATGAAAATTAATGCATTACATACTTAAAACTCTTAATGTTTGTGTTAGATACAGAGCCTTATTTTCAGCATCACGTCATGTCCAAAAATAGATTATTTTTAAGCATGAATGCTCGCTTTATAAAATGAAATGAAATAAGATACTCATATCGCTCACTCCTTTCAAGAACGTCATAAATCAAAAATCGACTATTTTCAGTTTTGTTTTTGTTTTCGGAATGCCCAGAAAATGTACGTTATCCCAGCAAAAGTGGCATATTTTTAACTTAATATTTACCCGCTACAGGGCAGAAAGTGTTGTTTTTGCATTTTGAAGAAAAGGTATTGTTTAATTATTTTTTTAAATATACTAAATATTTTCAAATGGATAAAAAACCTTCAGGGTTTACCTAAAAAGATCTATTACACAGTAAACAATTCAATAAGCGGCGTGATATTTATTTTTAATACGTTGTATTATATTTTTAAACTTAAAAAACGTTCTCCTGAAAAATCAAGTTTTTTGATTTATGACGTTCTTGAAAGGAGTGAGCGATATATTTTTCAGAACTTGAAACATATAGATGCTATGTATTTTTGTATTTATCACGTAACAGTTAGTAAATTAAATATTTGCTCTGTGAATAACGGCTCTACGGTCACATTTTTTGCAACGTATTTTTGTAATGGTTCTATAGTATTTCAACATACATTTTTCAAGTTGAAATTTAAATCATGAATGGTTTCATATTTCAACATCATGTGTTCGGAGAAATACGCTGCGGGATGTATTCCATTGAATGTAAAATAGCAAAAAAGTTTAACTAACCACATGCCCATATTTTGATTGGTTGATCAGTAAAATTATGAGATTGAAATTGTTACATATAATAATAAATATTTTATAAACGTTCTTTTAATTTTTTTAAATTTTGAAATCTGAAACGATGTAGGTACTTTGAAGGTTATTGGGTATTAATAATATTTTTAATATTATTTTGGCGGGTAAGAGGTGAATAATGTTTTCAAAGACAGAGTAGTTTAACGTTATATTCTCTCTGCCTAACCCTGTGGAGAAGCGATGCGGTGATTAGTTAGTTAATAATATTATTATTAAAAAAAAAAAAAGAAATATAAACGTTATTTGACAGCATTAGCATTTAAACTTGTAAAATGATCGTTTAGTTAAAAGGATAGGATCTTGGAAACCTACATTTAAATAAAAGGATATAATAGATGGATCCCGTGGACTCAAACATTAAGCGTCAGATTTATGATATATTATGTGTATGAGTTCCATAAATTTAAGTTATGAGGTTGTCAATCATGGGTTACATATTCATATATCCCCACTTGCATAGCCGTATTTTGCTGTAATTTAAACCAACAAAAAAAATCTGTTTTGTGTAAAGGTTTATTTCAGATCTTAAAATAGGCTTGAAACTTGCCTGACTTGGCTTGAAAGTGCCAAAAAATATTCAGTTTTTATCAATCTAGTAAATAATTTTGCGTCGTTGAAACAAATTATAATTTCATATAATAACGTAATATTTACATGTGTAAGTCACTTTTAAAACTTGCCTTTTCATTTTATTTTAAATATAGTGCAGTCAGTTTCGCAAAATTTAGTATGGGCGTCTGTTAGATACTAAGGAATTCACCCACACATTATATGCATACGATTATGTGCTTGTATATGTTATATGTATGTCTTTATATAGAAGTTAGTTGAACTTGAATGGACTTTGATCGCAAATAAGACCAGTCACTTCGTATTTGTGAGCAAAATATCAATACATGTAGGTAAGATAGTGCCAATACGATTTACATATTAAAGGTAAATAAATATTCAAGAAAGAACAACTTGCTATTCTTTATATTAGTGATAGTATATATATTCTAGGAAGTAAAAATTGTGTGTGTGTATATTTTTTTTAACTATTGATAACACAGGCCAACACACATTTTGGTGCCCGCAAATTTTTGTCTGTTCCTAGTTAATTTTTGGCTGCAGAATCCGAAACAGCCATCAGAATTTGTCTATTTTTTGAGATATGCTACAATAAAAAAATAATTTATGTATTAATTTTAAATCAAACACAGATTTTTTGAGTCTACTAAATTGTATTTTATTAACAAAAAACACATAAAAATTATATTGTGACAATGGTTTCGCCTTGTTAGGGCATTATCAAACGAATGTCATTCGTTTGATAATGCCCTAACAAGGCGAAACAATTGTCACAATATAATTTTTTATGTGTTTTTTGTTAATAAAATACAACTTAATAGACTCAAAAAATCTGTGTTTGATTTAAAATTAATACATAAATTAAAATGGAGTTCTACAAATTAAACGCCAAGTCAATAAATAAAAAATTAAAATGATTTTTTTTTGTACATTTCGCGTTATAACTATTACTATTACTAGATTTAAAAAAATACACGGATTTAAGTTTTGTTGGTCAGTGTAATTTGTTCTATTAACATACCACAAACACACAATGTATGAATGGGCAAAAGAAGGACGAAAGTATGACTTTTTATGCATTTAATTTTTTAAGTGGTTTAATATTTTCTAATTTTTGTTATCCTTGAGAAGGTTATTAAATTTTCAAAATATAAAAAAAGAGTACAGTCCCAACTCCCTAGTTATCAGAGCCACGAAATCGAAATTAGCAAGCTGGCACTGTATTTGTGGAGGTCCTCACCAAAACGTTTTATTTCCAATATAAATGATTTTAAGTAATCAAGAATTCTAGCTTGTAAAATTGTTAAGTTTTGGTGAGATTTAATGATTTCATATTGGTTTAACACAGAATTGGTCACGTTTTGTCGCAACTTTAATTGAGATTTCGATAGAATACAGTAAACATAATAGATTTGCATTTAAAGAATTTTTTGTGCAACATTGGAAATGTAACTTTTTGGTGAAGACCTACACATTTGTTTCGGCAAAAGAAAAATTGTTTCGCTCAACGATTGCTTCACATAACGAGTCATTCAGATTCTGGAACGATTCTTATTTATTACTGAAATTATTTTCGCTATGGGAGGTTCCACTGTATTTCGATTTTCGCGATATTTACATTAAATTTACAAAGGATGAAGTAATTTAATAAGGGGTTCGCTAATCATACTTAACATCAATAAGGGGTTCGTGCGAGCTCTCTCCATCTCATCCCTAACTAATTAACCATAACACCGTTTCTCCGCAGGGGTATGCAGAAAGAATAGAACGCCACACCACTCTGTCTTTGCAAACATCTTCGCCTCTTCCACGTTCATGCATCTCCTCATACTCCTCATCTTATCCCTACTTGTAGGTATTATCACGTATTTTGTTCTGATTTGTGATATAGAACGTGTGTTACGCATAGTTATGCATTTATACGTATAGAACCTAGCAATGACATACTAGTGTGTCATGATATGATGAATTTAAATATTTGAATTGTTCTTACTACGCATATACGTATGTATGTTACATATAGATTTTTTTAATGTAAATTTAAACCGGTTTTGGAAAGACAACATGACAAGAAATAATGACTCATATTTTTTAAGTATGTGTTACCATTCATGCTTATTACGTACCTACCAGGTTTTAAACTCATCTTGTGAGCTCAAAATTATTTTTAAAAAAATAACAAAACAATGTAGGCATAAATAATATTTTTTTAACTCTTAGTTAACGTAACAACATTTTTCTTCACTGTATTTTATATATACCTATATCTAACGGACGCCACTGAGTATATGAATAATGATATGCTATTTTTCGATTTATTTATACAAATAGAAATGTTAATAAACTTTTACATCTCAAAGTAGATGAATAATTCCATATAATTATTAATAAGTAATAATAATTTGGAATTCTGGGCACTGGATATTTACTGGGCTTACAACCTGATATAGACTGGTTGTTGTGATCACTTTATACACGTCTTACTTTTACCGTCCTATCGTGATTGACAATATCTAACTCTACTAAATTTGTTGGGACTCGTGTATATATGTATGATATGATTCACATGTCGCTTCATATGCGAGTTCGTGACAGTATCTATGGTTGATTTGAGTAAGCTTTAAATATATGCAAGATCCTTACCGAATTATTTTACTTACCGGAAGACTCTTGAAAACAGGATGTAATTTTTTTTATTACGGTTATAATTTGACCAGTTATTTTCTTCACAATTTGGGTGTGTCAATCTTAGTTTATCCACTAAGGCAGCGCCACCTTTTAAACTTAACACCCGTAGCACGTAATGCTAAATATTTTAAATAATTGAATATTCATGTGGGATAGCATATTCTTGACAATACCGTCACTTGTATTTTCATATTTACATTATTGTTTCAAACATTTAAAATATTTTATTTACTATTGTGAAATTAAACATATTAGAAATGTTGCTTTCTATTTTCTTTCTTTTCCATTCAAGCAGACTGAGGCACAGCAACGCTCGACCGGGTACAGCTAGTAACTAATATGATGATTTCGCATACCTAAACAAATAAAGCACTCGAGTTGAATTATTACTCATGGTCACATCTGGAGATTTCAAATGCATTCAAACAGTTCCTACTCAATGTAATTCATTTGAATCCTTCATTCTTATTTTTGTTCGTACTCTTACATTATAGAAAACAGATATGTACCTACTTAAAAAACATTCGCTAATGGAAATGGCATTCTTTTGAATTCTACATATTTACTTGTGATACCAATTCCAAAACATTATTTATTTATTTTTATTTTACTAAATAAATGTTCATTCATTCAAGCCCTTATCCGCATGCCAGTGGTGCATAGGACACTGCATCATATAAACGCAGTGTTATCTTGATCGTTAACACGTGAAGGAAAGGTGATCAGCCCTCCGCTTCCGGTACCAGTCCAAGGTAATATTGAATAAAATATAAGAGTGAAAAATAAATGTTACTAATACAAAATACTACAACCGCACACAATGGTGCATAGGGTACGGCATACAATTGATATAATGATAACGCGATAATTCATTATATAATATTATAATAAGTCAAGGTGATCAGTACGACGCCAGTCTAATGTAACGAGTGTTGAGAGTGAAAAATCTCTTTAATTTATTTTGACTCCTCTGGAATTTGAAACCGGGACAATGCAGAACGATAAAATTTGATGGACTTACGAGAAGGGAAAAGAAGAAAAAATGTATCGCAATGCAAATAAGAATAATAATATTTTGTTAATACCATCCTTTTTTTATTATTTGATACCGAGGAACTGGAAAACGTGCGCTAATTTTGATAGAATGAACCACTTTTTGCGAGATTTGTAGGGAGAGAGGGTATTTTTATATTCATATTCTTTTGTTACGTTATTGTTAACGTTTACGTGACAGATAAACATAATATATCTTTGTAAATGTAGCGTATGTTATGTAAAGAAAACATTTTTCGTTGAGTACACTTTGATTGAACGATTACTTTAAGAAACCGATGACAGTTTGCTTCTTTAGCATTTTATCGGCACTTAAGCTTGTATATTTTTTTTTGTAAAATGAAGAAAAAGAACCAAGATTTTTTTATTGATATTTTAACATAGATAATGAAGAGTATGGATGTCTAAGCATTTACTTGCCTCATAACTTATCCACAACATTTTGAGTGTGTCCAAATACTTGTCAAAGATAAAGAAGAATATGGAAGTCTTGGCATTTACGGAGCTGACGACCGTCATAGGCCATCTCACCAATAGATGTCTCTTGTGAAGTTTTTGTGATTCAAGAATAATGTTTCAAAATTGGTTCATATATATAGAACTTCCAAGAATTTGAGTAGTGTGGCTGTCAATAATGGGTAGAATTGGTGAATGTTACATGTGTGGTAAAGTGATCACTTAAACCAGCCTATGACGGTCGTAAGCCCCGTAAATGCCCAGACTTCCATATTCTTCTTTATCTTTGATGACATGTCAAAAAAATATTATAACTTACCATTGACTGGTTTCAGTGAAGCTAACTGCCAGGATATAGGAGGTGGGGATCAATCTAATATACTTTTCGTAAAAGTAGAAAATTTAACGCCAATTATGTATACACCGTCTCCGTAGTGTAATGGTCAGCACGCTCGGCTACCGTTCTGGAGGTCCCGGGTTCGATTCCGAAGGGGGGTAAAATAAATATAAGTGATTTTTTCACTGTCATATTTATTCAATATTACCATGGACTGGTACCTGAGGCGGAGGGCTGATCACCTTTCCTTCATGTGTAAACGATCAAGATAACACTGCGTTAATATGACACAGTGCCCTATGCACCATTGGGGCACGGATAAGGGTTTTAAAAAAATGTATACACGTGAAAATAAAATTATGGTTTGAATTTGCTGTAATTAAGTACCTGCCTCGTTTAAAAGAACAATTAGGAAGGATTTGGTGATAATATTGTCATCAGATATTATCAGTAAGCTTAGTTATTTCCCGGTTGTAAGTATATGAGCCCTTTTCCTGTATGTTTTAAGACCACAGAATTTACCTCGTGCGTAATATTAATAAATATTTCTCGATAGTATCATCATACAATCGTTTTAGCCTTATATTTTGACCGCATACCACAAAATAATTATTTAATTAGGCAGACAGCGATGCCACAAAGCATTATAAAATAAAATAAGAATTATAATGTTTTTCCTCGTGTATTTTATTTGGCCAGACTTTTAATCACTGTATTTATATATTAATTACTGCACACGGTAGCAGGTTTGTCAAAAATCGATAGCTTTTTAACAGTCCTTTCAGCAGTCGAATACGGCGGATAGACAACGCATATATTTAGTGTTTTAAAAGCATTCTTAACTTTGTGGTATGGTAATATAACACTCTCCTTATCATTCATCGTTCACTTGGCGCAATGGTCGGCAAAGTGTGACTCCGGAGCCGCATGTGGCTCTTTAACCTTTTAAGTGCGACTCCGGCACAAATATCCGCGGAAAGGCTCTTCGACTCTAGGTATTCATGCAAACATACTTTTTGAATCGTGAACCTCATTAAAAGCAAGCTGAGAAATCACCTAATTGACGAGAAACTAGAAACGTGCTAAAAATAACGACATACTAAATAAACCTGATTTGATTAAACTTTCAAAGGAGATGCAAGGACATTTTTCGCAATAAGAAGTGTTCTTATGGATACCTTACTTTCAAAAGATTTTATATAAATGGATAAAATCCTTATTATGTAAGAAATATTTTTTATTGAGTATACCCGTAACTGAATAAAGGTCTCAAATTATAATTATGGTGTACTAGAATAACAAACAGAAACAAATATCAAAATCATATATTTATTTCGAAAAAAAAACTTATTTTTATCATACAAAAACGGTGATTTAAGCAAAAAATTCAAGCTTGTTAAATGTTACTGGTTACTATTCTACCTTCATAATTGAGTGAGTACGTAAGGTTTTTCTATGGTAATATTGGAGCTATGTATGCAGAATGCATTTCTCGAAGATATATGCTCAAATGATATGATGCTAGGTAGAATGATGTATGATCTAATCAATGATGTACTTGGAAACCATGATTAATTCATTACAACTTCATGACACACGACATTACTGAATAAAGAAGCGTGCCTATATGTGTCGCCTACTCTCAAAATCCGCCAGATCCAATTTTAAAAGACTTAAAAATAAATACTCTATCGGAATCCCAATTGAGGGTTTAATTGTTTAAAATATTTACATACTTGAAAACCCTGCTAAAAAATACATGAATGTAGCGGAATTTGAAATACAGTGTTGTATTTCAAATTCCGCTATATTCATGGAACTTGCCTTTTGACCTATATCGGCCAATCAGAGAGCGGGGATAAGTAAAAATTAAGATGACTTCACTATCGGTTTGCGTCTCGCGTTTTTTTTTAATAGTGATAATTTTTTTTTAATACTGAATTTGAAATACAGTGTTGTATTTCAAATTCCGCTATATTCATGGAACTTGCCTTATGACCTATATCGGCCAATCAGAGAGCGGGGATAGGTCAAAAATTAAGATGACTTCACTATCGGGTTGAGTCTTGCGTTTTTTATTAACACTGAAAAAAAATCTAAAAAAATGGGAATATTCTCTATTTCATAATATTTTATCTAAAGATAGACATATCTTTGAAACATAAATGTTGCTCGGAGAATTTTGCATTTTTTTGAAAAATCGACTTACATAGGTCTGGCGGATTTTGAAAGTAGGCGATACTTATGTCCTCTCATAATATCCGTTTCATTCATAACACCTATGAATGCATTAAATTATAATAAAAATTTATGTAGTTTTTTTGCATTTTCCTAAACCACATATTCCTTGTTCGATTTAAGTATATTTTCAATCGTATACTTACGACTAACAATTCACAACAAGTTATTTGTTCAGTGACAGAGTTGTGTGGTGTTTTATTCTCTCTGCCTAACGCTGCGGAAAGCGGCGTGATGGTCAGTCAGTAAGTTACTATTCGCATAGCGGTATGCGGAAAGGGGCTAGGTGAATAATTTGATAAGCTTTACAACATTTTGAGTGTGTCCAAATAGTGATTCAAGAACAATGTTTCGAAATTGGTTCATATATATAGAACTTCTAAGAATTTGAGTACTGTGGTTGTCAATAATGGGTAGGATTGGTAAATGTTACGTGTGTAATGTGATCACTTAAACCAGCCTATGACGGAACAGCCCCGTAAATGTCCACATATCCATATTCTTCTTCACCTTTGATGAGATATAATAAAATAATTTGACAAGTTTTAATAAGTTTTGTTTTTCTTCATAGTATTTTTAAATAAAATTAAATAAATAATAAACAATGATTAATTTCATTTAATCCTGATTTAATTTTGATTCAAGTATTAGCCATAAATTCATTTTATTTTTTACTTTTTTATATTTTATATGATTTCTATATTATATATATATATATATATATATATATATATATATATATATATATATATATATATATATATATATATATATATATATATATATATATATATATATATATATATATATATATATATATATATATATATATATATATATATATATATATATATATATATATATATATATATATATATATATATATATATATATATATATATATATATATATATATATATATATATATATATGTATATATATATAAATATATACATTTATATATATATATATATATATATATATATATATATATATATATATATATATATATATATATATATATATATATATATATATACATATATAAATATATATATATATATATATATATATATATATATATATATATATATATATATATATATATATATATGTATATATATATATATATATATATATATATAATAAATAAATTTTATTAACATCGTATTTTTTATACATAAACATACCATAAGTGTCTCAACTGAACTATCTATAGTTTTCACTTTAAGTGATCACTTTATACACCTATCTTACGTTGACCATTCTATCCATTATTGATCATCTATTGCATTCATTTTTGCAAGATGTATATATGTAGTGTTATTGGATTATTTCTGTATGGTGAATGTCTAATGTCTGATACAATATATGAAAATATTTTTGTTTTATTTTTTAGGTTGATTATTAAATTAGTTAGATTCTCATACAATAAATGATATAAACTTAGTTTGATTAATAAAATCCGACGCAAACGTCATTAAACTTGATCTGTTTTGTTTGACAATGAATTTTATCTCTGCACGGAGTTTCAAAATGGCTGACAACAATTAAGTATCGTGTTTTGGTGGGTGTTAATAACGGTGGCACAAAGTCACCCTGTCGGAAGATGCTATATTTTTTGCAAATGGCGTCGTACGTCAATCATATTTGATATTTGTGATCTAGATAGCTGCAATATACAAACATATTGTAAAACGGAAAAAATATGTTTCAATATTGGCGGCAGCCACTTGGACGGATATAATCGTTTTCACTTTACAAAAAAAAAAAATCATCATTCAAAACCTTTTTTTTTTATTGAGTAAAATAAGTTGTTCGAAAACAAAAAAGGATGACTAATTTTGTGCCACCTTGAATTTATTTGTATATTACAGCTGACTTCACAAATCGCTCACTCCTTTCAACAACGTCAAATGTATGAAAAAAAAATCTTGATTTTTCAGGAAATCGTTTTTAATGTTTAAGAATATAATAAAATGTAAGAAAAATAAATATCAAGCCACTTATTGAACTTTCTACTGTGCAGCAAATCTTTTTAGGTAAAATCTGAAGGTTTTTTTTTTCCATTTGAAAAATATTTAGTATATTTAAAAAAATTATTAAACAATACCCTTTCTTCAAAATGCAAAAACAATACTTTCTGCCCTGTAGCGGGTATATTTTAAGTTTAAAATATGCCGCTTTTGCTGGGTACATTTTCTGGGCATTTAGAAAACATGCACATATGCACAACCAAAAATTCACGATTTTTGATATATGA